>NW_007735904.1:14512-36242 GCF_000696425.1 Galeopterus variegatus
CTGCAGCCGGCAGGGAAAAGCCTCCGCTCCTTCACCCACAAGGAGAGGCGCCTGCACTGGGAGGTGGGTTTGTCATCAAGGCAGCCCTGACCTAGCATTCCTGGCATGGCTGCCCTTACATGACTGTGCTGGGCCTTATTTGGGGAGGGGTGTAGTGGGGGGGACTGTGCCGTTGGCAAAAGGTCCATTGTATCTCACTGCATAATTCGCTCAGGACTTGGGGGGCGGTGCACAGAAAATGAGAGCAGCAGTACACAAGCCCTCCTGTGAGAACCAAATTGTGAGAGGAAAGAGTAAGTTTCTAAAACTAAATAAATATCCAGGGGAAAGGGATGTGGGACCTCAGGGGTTTGAGAACTCAGCCTCTGCAGTCAGACTAGTTGGGTTCGAATCTGTGTTTTGTCACTTAGTAGTTGTGTGGCCCTGGGAAAGTCACGTTATCTCTCTGTGCCTTGGTTTTCTCATCTCCAAAATGGAGGAAATAATAGTGCTTGTTCATAGGGTTGTTGGGAGGATCAAATGAATTAATGTACAAAAGCACACGCATTTGCTGTGATGGTGATGGAGATGGTATCTGAAAAAGCAGGCTTTTTAAACAAGCATAGGTGAAAGAAAATAAGATAAATGAACAAGGGAGTAGAGATGCAGAGAAGGAAATATTATCAGAGACTTCTACTCCTGTTTGTAAATTGTCATATCTGGTGAAACTGGGGTGAAGAAGGAATACCCCCTACACCGGGACGCTGGCTGGAATCGCCATCTTGCTGCAGTAATAGTTCTGAGAGAGGCCCCGTTACAGTGGGGTTGCCTTCATTGCTTCCTAGCTTACAACAGTTTTCCCTTCAGCCAAAGCAAAGGGGTCTGCACAGCCCTTCCCCCTCCACTGGGAGAGGGAGCAGGTGAGCTGGACAGGGCTCTGGGGGAAGCACAGAGCATTGATCTGCCCAATCGATCTGCCCTTCTCCAGCTCCCTGTTCTGCTTAATAAAGCCTTCCTTGTCTTGCAGCATACAGAGCGATCTCTGAAAAACTGCAGTCCAACTTGAGAACGAGCTGAGAGCTCGCGGGAAATTCTCTGCAAATTGGGCAGGGAGACCATAGCATGAAGGGCAACTGGATCAAAGTGCCCCCTTTTCTTCCCTTCTGGAAATTCCTATTTCTGAGACCTGCGGCACTGTTGGTCTGGGGCTCTTTTCATCCAGTGTTGTCAGGACAGGACTGTTGACAAAGCAGATACAGATTCACTTTTCCAAGGTTGGGGGGACAATATCTGGATCCCTGAAACATAACTGAAAACTACCCCCTGAATCAAAAGTAAATGTTGGAGTCCTGTATATGACCTGTTGTTCTGACTCATTGTTTATACTTGGTTTTTATTTCAAAAAGAGATGTTGACCCAGGCTAAGTAGCAGCATCATTTAGGA
This sequence comes from Galeopterus variegatus, assembly GCF_000696425.1. Lineage (NCBI taxonomy): Eukaryota > Metazoa > Chordata > Mammalia > Dermoptera > Cynocephalidae > Galeopterus > Galeopterus variegatus. The sequence continues at coordinate 15,936 of NW_007735904.1, forward strand.
GAAGGAGAAGGGGGTCAAGAAGGAAGCTCTCAGGGCTCTGGCTCAGGATGGGAATCCTACAACACGTTCAGGTTTGGTTGTTGTGCCAAGAAATAGAAATGGGCATGGGAATTGCAAGTTCCTTACAACAGAAGAGGAGGCAGTCTCTGCCCAGTACAGGACTGAACCCATCAAAAGCTGCTGAGACAATGTCATGTAAATGCAGCACTCAAAAACCTATAAAAAACATCCTCTAGCTTTTCGGATATTATGAGTGAAAGACTTCTTATCAAGGAGATCTTTCAAACACTATGTCCTTCAGGGAATCCTGTGGCACTGTCTGATATGACTCAGTGACAATATGACTTAAGTCATCATTGCCATGTAAAGTGCAGGAATGAAAGCCAGAAAACTACAGCAACTCTGCTGGAACTGTTGTGGTGACCAAATTCCCAGGTGTCTATGGCCCTGAACAAGTTATGTGGTCTTGGCTCCCTTCTGTAACCAGGAACAACTATTTTTCTCTTAAAGTTTATCATGCTCATGTATTTATAAAGGTTGAAGCAGGTAGGTTATAAAAGCATCATCTTACCTTCATAATACAAGCTCTGAGCCCCCATTTCCTTCAAGGTGGCCTCTTTCAACTTGCATCCTAATTCAACTGCGGGCATTTCATGTCCTAAGTCAATCCTCCCACCCACATTTTCAAAATAGGGAATTGGTCTTACTATGCACCAAACACAGTTATTACCTGTATTAACTCTTTTCTATGACATTGGTACTGTTACTATTATCTCATTTCACAGATGAGAAAACTAAGGCTGAGAGGTATAGTAACTCCCCAAGATTACATAGCTAGTGAAAGCTGGGATTGGAACAGTTTGGCTTGGAATTTTGTATTCTGCCCATTATGCAATCCTGATGACCAAGGGGACAAAGTTGTCACTTTAGCCTAATGTGTTCATAGTTGATAAAATGTATCTATTTTCAGTCACTTTGGAAGTACATTTTTCTCCATTTCCTTAAAAAACATTAACAAACAAAAACAGAAACCCTTCTTCCCCCTGAGGATTGAGTCACTATTGGTCTGGGACACTTTCTCCTTGTTGTCAGAGGATAACACTGTTCACCAAATAGATGCAGATTTGCTTCTCCAGGGTTGGGGTGGCAGGAGCTATATTAATCTCTATTGCTGCATAACAAAGTACCCCAAAACTCAGTGGCTTAAAACAATAAACACTTATTATCTCATAGTTTCTCTAAGTCAGGAATTTAGTAGTGGCTTAGCTGGGTGGTTCTGGCTCAGGATCTCTCATGGTGCTGCATTCATCTGAAGGCTTGACTGGGGCTGGAGGATCTGCTTCCAAGATGAGCCACTCCTCCAGCTGTCCTCGCAGGAGGCCTCAGTTCCTCCCACATGGGCATCCCCATAGGGCTGCTTGAGGGTCCTCACAACATGGCTCTGGCTTCCCCCAAACCCTACAAAACCTTGTTTCACAAGCAAATGTTGGAGTCTCAGATTGAACCAATAATTTTCCACTGATAAAGTTTTAACATCAGTTTTTAGTTAGGTTCTCCACACCCCTTAATGTTGGCTTATTTTCAGAATTCCTATATAAAAGAAAACTTGAACAAGTCTCAAAGGTAGTGTTATGGGTTTAACTGTGACTCCCACCCCCAATTCATATGTGGAAGTCCTAAGCCCCAGTATCCCAGAATGGGACCTTATTTAGATATAGGATTGTCACAGACATAATTGGTTCAGTGAAGTCATATTGGAAGACAGTAGGCTTCAATCTAATAAGAGTGGTGTACATATAAAAAGAAGAAATTTGGATATAAACATACACATGGAGGAGGCTGTATGAACATGAAGGCAGAGATCACGGTGATGCATCTGCAGGCCAAGGAACCCCAAAGGTTGCCAGCAAATCACCAGAAGCCAGGAGAGACACATGGAACAGACTTACCCCCACAGCTCTCACAAAAAATCAACTTTGCCCACACGTTGATCTTGGACTTCTAGCCTCCGTAACTGTAAGCCAATAAATTTCTGTTGTTTTTAGCCACCCAGTTTGTGGTACTTTGTTATAGAAGCCCTGGGAAATGAATACAGATGGTAAGGTGGGGGGGAACTACTAGAGACCAAGAGGCTCTAAAGGATGAGGAGGCATGGTTGTCTTGCATCCATGGATTGTCCGTGGGGCTTTCCTCAAAAGATCATATTGTGCCTTTTCCTGCAACCCATTAAAAAAAATTTTGACCTTCAAAAAGCACATTTCCAAGGAAAACTGGCAAAAACTGAGAATGGACAGTCAAGGTTTCCTGATCTCGCCCAAGAAAGAGGAAATTTTATTACATTTCATGACCACAAGGTATTTCCTAAGCTCATTAAGAACATTTTTCCTGCAGACGATCTTGTCTTAATAAGGCCACTGCCATCCCTTTCCTCTGGCCTCCGTCATCAGACAGGATAAAAGACAGGCGTGCGGGTGGAGATGAGAGGGGACACTGGAGAGTATTGACTGTGCTTGTTTATTTTGAGACATGCTTGCGCTTCGACTGGGGCCCCCACGACTGTGGTCAAAGGACTCGGAATCTGAAGAACACAAACAAAGCTGACCGTGGCAAGGGGCCAGGGTAAAGTTTTCTTCAGCAGCTTATGGGGAGGGCGATTTTGCATAGCCTTTTATATGATAATCGCAGCTCCTCCGTACGCATTGAACTTTGCAGCAAGAAGGAAAAATAAATAAATAAGGCTGACTAATGGCTTGTTTCCCCAGAGGCAGCTTTTTATGGGATCATATGTTTTTTCAGCTTTTCAGTCACAGTTTCCTGCCTGGACATTAGGAGCCCTTGACATTGGCTGTGGCGTAGTGCACTTTGGACAGCATACCAAACCGCCCCTGAGCAGCAGGATTGGGGTCCAGCTGGACCACAGCACCTTCCCAGGTCACGGTAACGGCAAACCATGTCCCCTTTGATGAGGAGCACCCAACAGCAGGTCTTTCAACACCTTCCAGGCCAAGCATGACCCTTCTTAACTGGCGCGATGAGGAGTGGATTGGGAGCCTGTGACCAACAGTCTACAGGAATTCACAGGCAATAACAGCAACCTGGAACTGCTTCCATTCCTGTTGCAGTCAACGCTGATCCTTCTAACGTCAGAGGGGACTTCTGGAATTGGACAGTCTTGGGTTTAAATCCTTACTCTGCCACTGGGTGACTAAGAACAAGTGACCTAATATCTGAGCTTCATTTCTCATCGGTAGAATTATAGATGATAAAACCTGCCTCATGGAGCTGTTACAAAGATAAGAGATAACATGTAAGATAGTTGGCAAATAGTAGGTGTTCAGTAAACTACAGCTATTGTTATTTGGTGTCTCAAATACCCCACCATAAAAGAAACTTTCCTGGCAGATGAACATCTGGAAAGGTAAAGCAAAGTATGTTGGAACTGAACACATATAGAAGTTGGGCTGATTGCAAACAAGCAAGAAGCCACAGCCTTCCAGGTCCCTCTGTGCAGCTTTCACTTGATTTCACTACTTTCGAGTGGGAGGAAATTTTTCTGGAATGCCTCTGATTTGCTCCCCCTTTCAGAGGGCCATAAGGCAAGGGAAATTGGGTTGGGAAGAAGAGAGAAAGAGACAACTGTTGTTCTTTACTTTCCCACCTTGGATTGTGTGTTTGAGGGAACTAAGGGGTCGATTCAAATGTACCACCCTCTTACTCTTGGCTAACTGCACACTTAGGCCAGTGGTTTTATCATATGAAATTTGGGGAGAAGTCACAAGATGAGTCATGGAAAAATTTTTGATAAAACTACAGAAACTTGGGACATCTGTGATTTTTTTTTCCCTTGCCTCACTCCTTTCCGACTTTCCTGATCCACCCTTTTCTGCTTGCCAGCAGGGCCCTCTGCAGGGAACCACTTGGGCAAGTTTCTCTTTCCACCCTCAGCATCTCCTCCCTGGGCTTTGGGCAATGCCTGCCTGAGGAGTCAACCAGCTGAGCTACATGATCAGTGACCTCTCCCCTGCATTTTGGGGTGAAGAAAACTGGAGCCCATCTCCTTCCAGGAGGCAACTGGTCTCCAGAACCTCCAGAGGGACTCAGCCAAGCAAGCCACACAAATATGCGACGGAAACCAGTTGTGTGCTCGGTACCATGGCTTTAGAGTTTCTCCCACAGAAGAACCAGGAATCTGTTGCTTTTCTTCATAAATCACATTCCCCTGCCTCCAGTTTTGTTGCTTCAAAAGGACTGTGGTGTTTCATTGGTTATCGGGAATTATTGGAAAGTCATTTGATGTCCTACCTCTCATTGCCTCCCCGAGGTCCAGCCCTGAAGCAACACGGTCAAAATATTCCTAAAGTTGTGGAGGCTCCCAAAGAGATTGGGAGATAATGGTCGGAGGATGGCCAGAGAAAGGGAAAAAATGTCATATTTTTTGAAAAGTGAGAGACACACTTATTCTGCTTATTATGGCAAGCTTTTTTTTTTTAAGCCTAAAACATTGGTTAACACAATAACATTTGTAATCACAATCACTCGTTTTTATAGCACATTGAAGCTTACAAATTTCTTTCATGTAATTTAGAAGTGAAATGTTAAGTACTCCTGATGTCACAGCATCCTCAGGAACTATCCTGCTGGTTGTTTTTCTTCATCATGAAATTATTCCTCTTGACGATTATAAAACGATTGGCGCTGACCTAATTATAGCCCATATCAGAAAGATCTGCCCACTTGCAGACAGGCAGAAGTTACAGCCTCAAGTTTTAAGAAATCTTTGGACAGTGCATTCAAAGTGTCTTGAAATATCAGCACGTTCAGAATGTATGGGTGGAGCAAATGTCAATGTAGCTCTGACTTGAACTAAACAAACATGCTTTCCATTTATTAGGAATATTGTATGTGCCAGGCAACCAGCCAGACCCTTACATGTAATTATGCCTAAATCTCCCTATAACTTTGCAAGGCAGATAAAAATGGAGGCTTGGAAAAGTTAAGTGACTTGGTAAGGGCACGTAGCCAGTAAGTCTGGCTATCTCAAGCTGTTTCCATGACAGTGGTGCAAAGTGGCTTCCACGGGATGCTGGCTCTGTGGGATGTTAATGGCTGTTACACAGAAAGAAAGGGTTCTGTGGTCATATAATAAGTTCAAAATATGACAGGTTAAACAAGGTCTCTTTCATGCAGGACTTCTTGAAGCATTTAAAATACCAATGTACATTGTGAATCTCCAAAAGAGGGATCATATTAAACAGATAGTGAACATGTTTGACAAGGGAAGTTTTATTTTATTTTTTGCTCATAGTTCATTATTTATTCATAATAGCCAAGAGGTGGAAGCAACCCAAATGTCCATTGACAAGGGCAGGTTTAGACCAGTGGTTTTCAAAATGGTGCCCAGACCAGCAGCATCAGCATCACCTGGGAACTCACCACATGCCAGACTTACTGCATCAGTCTAGGGAGGGGCCCCAGAATTTGAATTTTTAGCAAGGTCCCTGGTGGTGCTGGTAATAATGATGCAGCATATTTCTCAGAGAAGTGCTCCAAAGAAGGCATATTGGTAAACGCTGAAATAGAAATAGCTGTGTGGCATTCACATTTTGGGTATTCAGTTCCAGCAATAAAAGGAAAAATATGACAACAGGCTCCTGCTGGGGCAAAGAGGTGGTCTTTCCGCTTTTACTTAGGAAGGGATGATGGTAATTGTGGTTGTGATGGGCCTAAACTACTTTTTGGGAATTGGAAAAGCTCACTTAGGCGTGCCTCACCACAGGTTTTCATAGAAGGGCTACAGTTTCCGTCATACCTCAGCTCTAATTCCCTGATAATTTGCCCTCCTCAGATACATGCAGGAAAAGTCCAGATTCTGCCAACCACCACAGATTTAATATTTCACAATTTTCCCACTCTGGGTAAGGGGTATAGAGTATATATCCAGATATTAAGCACCTACTGTCACAGGATAAATAAAATATGGAAAAATGAGATTCCACAAGAACAGAATGCAGGACACCACTGGATCTGTAACATTTGTGATGAAAAAAGGAAATAAGAATGAATGAACTGTGTGGATCAAGACCTTTGCTCCCAGCTGGTTTGGGCCTGTGCATGGACTCGTATTCTCTCCTGGATGCCTACCCCTGAAAGCCCAGGATTAGCAGGCAGGCAGCAAGCACCTCTTTGGTGCATAGCTGGCCTTGAAACTTCCTGGCATGGCCAATCCACGTGGCCACACAGACTGCTTTCTCCCATCGGGTCAAACGCCTAAACCATGAACTCAGCTTTGATGGAGAATCTGCCCAAAGCAAGGATTTATTTTTCTTTCCCAACAATGTACTCTAGTAACCAAAACTCTAAATCGTAAACACCCAGACACTAAGAAGCATTCAAATGCCAAATAAGGCAAAGTGAGATGGTATAAGCAGGATCAACAATTCTGTGGATAAATAACTGAGGAATAGGGGAGTGTGTTCGAAAGGTGCTAGGGCTCAATTTTGATTTGTCCCATGAGGATTTCTATTATATCGCTCTGAACAAATCACCCCTGAACATTTTTTCTGACCTGGAAGTCAGCCCTAGCTAACATTGCCAAACCTTCCTAAAAGTAAGTATCAGATATACTGCATTACCCGGGTTGTGAAGGAAAACTTTAAGGAAGCCCTCAGATTTTCTATTTTTATAATAATCACCTGTAACAACAGAAAGATTATCTCCTGCTCAGCATAGATCATAGACACTAAACCCACCTCTGAGTTCTGACTAAAGTCTTTGGAAGGTTTTAGTCTCTGGGCCCAGTGTAGCAATGAAAGGGATTTCTGAGTCACAGCTACCACTTAAAATCCAGGAAAAATTATGAGCATAGAGCATTTGCTCAATTTCCCACCCCAGATTTGGCACGGAAATCTCAGCAGCCACTCATTCTTGTTTTATGTATGTATACATATAGTGAAGAGAAAGAGAACAAGTATTATTGAGAACCACTACATAGAAGCTGTAGTACTTTGTCTATGAGGTTTCATTTATCATGCACAGCATCCTGTGAGATGAGTAACTATTATTGTCATTTTGCAGATAGAAGTCTGAGGCTCATAATCTTAGGTTACTACTTAACCAAGACCTACCACTGATGCCTTCCACTCTCCCCACCACACACACATGCACACACGTGCACACACACACACACACACGTGCAATACTAGATTAGGAAATTCTTAGCTTAGTGCTATTATATTATGGTGTAAACATTTGTCACGCTTTTCTTACAAGTGCCTGTGTTCTGAATGATATCTTATTGTAGCCCAGTGAAGGACACACGTAAAACTTTGTTGAATGAATAGATAGATATCTACTTCCATAACTTCTTGCTTTCAAGTCAAGATTTTCTATACAGTATGGCTATTAACCAATACCTATATTATGGGGTATTTTTTATTCTCAGTAATCCTAGCTCCTTCATGAATTAGCAGATTTCTTGAAAAGAAAATGGATACAAAAACTACTGAAGAGGTGTCTCACCACAGAGGTAGCAGGCACTTCAGTTCTTGGTGCCTCAGATAAACCAAGTTGTGTGATCTTGCTGGGTAAGGACATTCACTCAGGTTCGTGCATTCACTCATGCAATAAGCCTTCATGGAGCTGAGACATAAGGCAGAGGTGCTGAGAATGACAGACGGGGGCAGGCAGAGCCCTGTGATAACACGGCTCACAGTTCCAGGGGCATGCACAGCAAATATCAAAACACAGATAGGAAGGTAGGAGTGTTGAAAAAACCTTGTGGGAATTCAGGGAAGGCTGAGATTGTATCATATGAAGGGGGATCTGGGAAGGCTTCGTGGAGGTGGCATTTGGCATGGACTTTTATGCTTGGTTTAGATTTGGTCAAAGGTGAGGGAAAGCCTTTGCAGGAGGAGTTAACTGTATAAGCAAACACAGTGAGGTGGTGAAGCCACAGACAGGTTTAGAGAAAAGTTGCTTATTCAATTTTCCTGGAGCAAGAAAGACATGAGACACAAATGAGAAAGAAAGCTGGAAAGTTAAGTTGGGGTCAGATCATGAAGAATACACAGTCAAACTGCGTAGCCAGAGTCATTGTTGTTTCTACTGTACACATGATCTTAGAAGAGCATAGGACCCAAACTTTCCTCCAGACCACTAGCAGTTCCCCCACTACAATACAGGCTTGGCACCTGGCCCACCTAGCACAGCACCTGGGACATATGAAGCCCTCAATAGACATTTGCTGGATTGGATTGGGAGGACATAATGGAAACATTTCCAGTGTTGGAAGTTGGGGGTAGGGGGAGGGTGTATGGTAAAGCTTTCCTTTAAGATCCAACATTAAAATATATAACATTGAGCACAGCCTATATACCAATTATTAATCTTTATCCTACTGCCAACCCCCATAGGACACCCAGAAATAATTGTGCAGCAACGCCCTGAATCCCAGAACTATGTCCTAAGAGACCCACAGCAGCACTCTCCTAAGTGCGCTTGCCTCTAGGCAGTCATTCCAGCCACACCACCCTACTGGACTCTACCGTAAGCTCCAAGTGCATCTCCACTCCACAAAGGTTTGTTTTACTCCAGGGAGGCAGCAGTCATGAGGACCAGGCAAGGAAGGAAATGGATGTTGCTTGTAGAATGTGAGAGATGAAAGGATTGTCCTCTGCCTGGTATGGAACTGGAATTATGCCTCTTGGTGAGCAGGGTAGTATGGTGAACCACATGCCTTTAGTGGCAATGAAAAATGCATTATGGAGAGCAAGCCGCCTTTTATCCTGAGGTTTCAGCCAGCCATCCTGCCTGCAGCCGCATCTGCAGAATGCAGAAGAACCTGAAGCTGAGATTGGAGGCTGTACAGAAGCCTTAGGGAGGTCTTTATAAAGACCAGGATAGAGCGGGGCAGTCAAGATGTTTTCATGTGTTTGTGGAGGTCACGCATGACTTGGTGTTTTGCAAAACTTCCACTGGACACTTTTTTAAAAAGTAAATTATATTAAAACACACATGCACCATACAAAGTAAAGAAAGGAAGGAGCAATCTGAAGTAGTGGGGAGCACATGAATTTTCCAGCAGACAGCCCTACGTGCAAATACTGGGTCTGCACGCTTTGTGCCATTCAGCAAATTATTTAAACTCTTAAGCTTTAACTTCTTATTATGTAAAATGGGGATAAAAACACCTATCTTACAGGATTGTTGTGATGATTAGGGAATAATATAAATAAAACTACAACAGTGCCTGACAAAGAGTAGGAGCCCAATGAATGATAGTGAGTTTTATTATTACTATTTCTATTAATTTAGTGTTATATTTCCTCACTATGTCTAAATGTGTATAAAATGGGCTTTTCACTTATCTCTCTCTTGGAAACAGTGAGTTGGAAAGAAACTTAGGAGTCACATAACCCAACGTGGACATAATCCTAAAGGATAAATTAATATCTTTTCCTGAAACTTTCTCCTGGCACACAAACTATGTCTCTGAACTAAAAAACAGCTCTTTGTATATGGTCAAAGACACAGTATTCTGCAGAAAGAGTACCATGGAAGTGCTTAAAAGAATGCTAAGTGAGATTCACAAATGCTTGACTTCTCTGTAGAAGGTAAAAGAAATCCAGTCATTTAGTAAAAGCTATTGCTGTTTTAAAATCTATTAAATACAGGGATTGAAGCAGTAGAAGGGTTATAAATAAACAATAAATCATGCAATTATTACTGTTTGAGTTTTGGCAAGATAATGAAAAGAGCAAGGATATAATCAGGAAATAATAGAAAAGATCTGCAAGCACCCCTGCAATTAGTGATAAACAGAGCTTGGCTCAGAGCTGGAGCCCCAATATGGCTCTCATTAAAGAGCCTTGGGACCTGTTCCTGGGGCAGACCTCCGCTAGCTTGGAGAGAAGTGAGGTAACCAAAATGTCAGTGCACACTCCCCCCCACCCCGGCTTCAGATAATCTTTTTCTACAGTATTATAACCACCTGGCCTGAAATGACTACCTTATGCCAAGTGAAGACCAATCCACGGCCTTCCGAAACTCTAATTGAGATGTTTCCTGTTCTCAGCTTTTTGACTCTTTCCTTCGTAATACCATAAACACACATAAATGCACACACACATGCACACATGCATGCACAGGCTCCACGCAATGGCACCTCTACTCATTTTCTCTTCCCCCTTTCCTTTCACCCTCTTTTATTAATGGTACCTCTTAAAGAGATAAATGCTCCCACACAAGTGATACCACTTAAACAGATAAATAGTCCACACTGCAGAGAGACAGCACACATGAGAAAAAAACCTGTCTTATTAGACTGGAAACAGACACACTATATTAATGCAAAAAATCAGCATATGGTTCTAATAGGCTTTCTTCAAATGATTTATCAGCTGTGATTAAGCCCTCAACCAGCATGTCTATCTTCATAAATAAAGCAAAAGTGCACCTTGCTCTAAAATGTATCTGCAGTATCTTATTACCAGCGCTGTACGCTGCACTCCATTTACAACACGGCTCTGGGGAGCCAAGAATTTGTGTGCAATCACAAAGTGTGTGCTCTAAAGAGACTGCCAAGATTTAGGACTCTTATCTCAGAGATAGTCTTACTAAAAATCCATTACAATGAAGGCTTATCCCCTCTCTCTGTGCCACGGAGCTCGGCATTGCTGAAATATGAACAGGTAATTAAAAGGATATGCCTGATTTTACAGTCAGCCCAGTGACACAGAATCGCCAAACAGCTGTTGGGAAAGGGATTTGGCACTAGGAGCAGGTTACCTCTGCCAGGGGGTTGTAGGAAGTGGGGACCACTTTAAAAATCAGACTTGATCTCTTTCTTCTTTTCTATGGATAGAAAAGGGGAATGCAAATGTTAGCAATCCTTGTTTGGACCTCATTCCCCAGCTGGCTGATATGTCAAATGGTCTCAGCGGCAAACTTAAAAGGAAGGGGCCTCACAAAAGCCTGCGGCGTGAGGATGGGGCAGCCGGTGCTATGACTTGGAAACGAAGGAGGAGGAACAGGGTAAAGGCATGTGAGCACAGTATGTCCTAAGCTGAAGTTTGCAAATTGCCCTGAGTCCACTAGCTCGTGCTGAAGAGGCATAGCTCTGTTAAAGTAGAACTTACCCTTTGATAAAAAGCCCATAAGCCCAGGACGATGAGCTGAATAAATTTCACAAAGCAACTGAACAAAGTATTTTAGTTTCTTTCAAGCCATTCCTAACATACCCCAAAGCACTATCTCCTTCTCCCTTCTACCACCACCCCGTAAGCAAAAGTCAGAGACATAGATGTCCCCCTTTCTACACGAGCTTCTTGGGCATCTCTCCATGTATCCATTTGCAATTTGGTTTAAAGCACAAATGAGAGATCTCAGTGCTTTTTCACAACAGCACACCATTATTACACGTTTTAGATATGTTTGGCATCATGAGATTTTGTCAAAAGGCAGTGGAATTTAGGAAGGGCAAAATGTAAAACCTCAGAAGAGAAAATAATACTTGGAATATTCCACCGGTGTTATTAACAGCTGTTTTTTCCTACCAAACATACTAGCACACTGTTTTAGGAGTGCAGCGCTGGGTAGCTGTAGTTGGTGATCGTTGTGTTCAATTAGAAGAACTGCTGGGCCGGCCCGGTGGTGCACTGGAGAGTGCGCTGCTTGGGAGTGTGGCGGTGCTCCCGCCGACTCAATTAGAAGAACTGCTGGGCCGGCCCGGTGGCGCACTGGAGAGTGCGCTGCTTGGGAGTGTGGCGGTGCTCCCGCCGAAAAAGGAAAAAAAAAAAAAAAAGAAAGAAAGAAAGAAGAACTGCACTAATGAGGTCAAAGTAGCTCATCTCTCCCTCCATCACAGACTGCAGCCCTGGCCCTGGCCAGCTGTCTTGCAATATGTGCCTCTCGTCACAAGGGGGTCCCTGGGAGGGCATTTGTGTTTTGATCTGTGCAAATCCATCACCACTAATGGTAAATGTACTTTAAGTTCACACCTAGCCCAGGGACAAATCAGTCATGCCATCTTCACAATCAGAGGGCAGCAAGTAGCTGTATTTTGATAGCAAATGTCCATTAAAGTTGATGTTGAACTGGATATTGTAGGCAATTTTGGGTTATTATCAGAATACCTGCCAGAACTTCCTAGAAATTGGTAAAGAATTCTTCCCAAAGCTTGGGTTGCCCACTTTGCCTAAAATATACATGTGTATGTGTGCATTATGATAATACAAATAAAGAATAAACTCCGACAGAGATCCGGAACAGGGAGTTCTTCCCATACTCCTGATGTGCAGGAAAAAGTCATCCCTTTCAGGCAGCAATGCCACAACTATTACTGCCTCTCTGAATGTGGAGTTTGGATTCCTGTTCCCAGGACCCCTTTTTGGACACTTATTATAGTCAGCATCAGAAAGACCATTCGCGATGTGTGAATCTAACACCCTCTACCTAGGAATCAGCTTTAGTTTCTATCCTTCAGATCTCAATGTTTTTAACTTCAAGGTTGTGAGAAAGCCCATTTTACCAATGAGAAAATGAAGTCACGTGTGACTTTTACAGAGTGATGGAATGGAGTTCAGGTTTCTTGTCCTCGTCCTGAATTCACGCAACACTCTGGATCACTTTTCCAAAATCCATACCTGGGCCAGTGTTAATAGCACAGGACGTGTCGGGGGGCCACTTCCAGGGGAACCAGCAGTACAGGAAAGAGCTCTTTGGCACATCACACCACAAAAGTGCCACCAGAATTCTGGACTGCCTTGTTCCCTTCCAGCCCCCAGGGGACCAAACGAGTGGGGTGACAAGGGTAGGCTCACATGCCCGCTGTATTCTGGGGTACTGAGGATCCCAGGCTTCCTTCCCCAAAGCCCCTGTTAGAGAGCAATGGATAGGAATGCCTGGGCCAACCATGCCAACAAGTCCAGCAATAACCCTACATTCATAAATCCTCAGGAAAATTTCCTAAGCTCTGTGCATAACAAATCATACCAGGAAAAGCCAGGAAAGAGATGACTTCTTTGAGAATGGCAGTGATTCAAAATGCCCAGTGCTGTATCATCTGTAGTCAATCAAGCCAGCATTCACTCAAAACATGACTGCTTTTCTTCTTTGGGGAGATGACTGCCTGCAGAGACTCAATCAGCCCCCACCCAAACATAAAGCCACGGAAAAAGTCTGTGCCCGGCACCAACTCAGGCAGGATTCGGTCAGCACTGTAATCAACTTTCAAAGTTTGCATGTAACACATGGTGTATTCTGCATGTAACTCAGATCTCAAGGACGACTATGGCTGCAGCCACACTAAATCCAAAATGTGAAGTCCTCAGTTCACAGACCAGACTGGGGAGCCCCCACAGCTCCAGACAGTGAAGGCAAAGCTTATAGGTGGGACATCCCCGCTTCTAGCTCCAAAACTGTTGAATAAAATAGCTCACATTTGCCTTGGGGTCAAAGGCCAAAATGTCATCTTACACACTGGTCTCATGTTGCCAGCTGCAAGTGAGTTTTATTAGAAAATATATGTTTAGGTCCAGCCTGTGGCTCACTTGGGAGAGCGCGGTGCTGATAACACCAACGCCACAGGTTCGGATCCCTATATAGGGATGGCCGGTTAGCTCACTTGGGAGAGCATGGTGCTGACAACACCAAGTCAAGGGTTAAGATCCCCTTACCAGTCATCTTTTTACAAAAAAAGAAAGAAAGAAAGAAAATATATGTTTAGAGGAGATGCTGAGAGTAAAGTCCTTTTGGAATTCCACTTCTCTCAACAGTCCGAACAAGAGAACTGGACTTGTCACATAGAGCAATCGCAGGTTCCAACAGACTAAATAGCAGCCTTTGAAATTCCAGAAAGCAAAGAATGAAGGAAACCCAGCAATGGTCCGGAGAGCTCCATGTTGGCTCTGCCATCACACACAGGAGGAGCAGGCAGGTGCCACTGTGTGTGGCTTCCCAAGGATAGCAGCCTGGCCTCCTCACCAAGCCAACCAGCCCGTGAGGCCCTCTGCTTCACCAAGACATCACAAAAAGTGCAGGAAAGTGGGTTAAGGTAATTCATAGGAAGGAAATCCACATTTCACAAGCTTTCCTAGGTCTTTGGACCTTGGTGGTAACTGGGTGAAAGAAAAGGAAAATGTCCCTGCATGGCACTGATGTTAAATCCAGTACAGGTTTGAGCTGGCAGCTAACGTGCTGGAATATGGATGGGAGGAATGCTCGGAATCCCGGCTCCTGGCCTCTCACTTATCAGTATGGAAATAACTTAATAACACACAAATGCCAATGCAGAGCTCCCAGAGTAAATCATTCCCATACCTACTCCTAGCCATGCTTAACATTCACCTGGATTTATGAGAATGGAGGCAGAGACAGTTTCTTGCAACTATTATATTATTTTCCTTTCCTCTTTTTACAACGTCAGTTTTTTCTTACATCTCTTTGAGGGGCCCAGGTAACTGACTTAGCTACAGATGCTCACGTAGTCTAACATTTGGTCCATTTTCCGAGTGTGAGAGCTGTTTTCTGCCTAGAACGGAAGCTTCATCTTTGAGTCATTTTGTTTTAATCTGGCCCAGAAAACAGAACTGTTTTCCTGCTTGCCTTTGGGAGTATTAACGCAGGGCCTCGGGGAGGACAGCATGAGCTTCCTCTGCAGATGCGAAGGCCTCCTCTGTCCAGGTACACACCCGCCTCTGTGTGCCTTGTCTGGAGTCCTGAATTACTCACAGCTGGAAATTGGTTCCTTCAGAGGAAAGTGTCCATTCGATGTTGTGATTCCATTTGAGTTAATGCCTTGAAATCCCAGCTTGGCCTGCCTGTCTCGGGACAGGTGAGAAGTGATTTAAACAAGCTGAGAATGCAACCCAACCTGGAACAGAAAGATCACCCTGATGAGAAGTTTCCCTGCTGGGAAAAGCTGCCCTTTTCTCAGCCTTTAAAGCTGAGCTTCATAATTGTTTTAGAGAGGATCATCCCAGCAAAATAATTCAATTGGACTAATTTCCAGCTACAGCAAGGCCGCCTGATGGGAAGGCAGGAGCGGACCAAACAAGCAGCCCTTGCAGGCTGGGTCTTAGCTGGCTGCGGGCCAACAGAGCTTCAGGGCAGCACTGTGATTTTGGCTATTTTGGGTTTCTTTTCCTTCTCATTTTTTTTTTAAGTGCCCTCCTCCCCTTCCTCGGTCCTTTTAGATGCATTCCATGCATAGAATGTTGCAGAACCAAGACCTCCTGGTTGGCCACATGTTGCTGTAGTAAATATAGCACGATGCTAGTTTATAAAGCTTCCAGACACGCCCCTTTTAAACCTATGATGTCCCACACAACCCGTCTTTTCACAGTGATAATATTTAGAGAAACTTTTAACTTAACCACAAATGAGCAGCAAACAGCTTCAAGAACTTTTTTTAAAAATTTTTAATTATTTCAGTTTATTTTCACTTTTTAGAAATGCATTCAATTTTATAATAATACTTTTTGCGAGGTATCACTTTAAAGTTAGGTTTAAAGTCAAATAACTTTCTTGGAATTCATAGTAATAATGCAGTTGGAGGTGATGATGGGCTAGACTTGCTGGGACAGAAATGGAAGATCTGAGGACTCTTTGCTAAGACAGTTGACTGAACCCAAGGAGGGCAGCAAAAGAGGGTGGGCAGGCAAAGCCGAGGCCTGTAGTGGGTGGGTGAAGTTTGCCTTTGACAGAACCAGGGGAATCAGACATGGCAGTGAGTTTGCATGGGAAAGACTTGGGTACGGTTTCAGGCAAGTTGAGTTAGAAACAACAGTGGTATATTCAAATGGGAACATCAGTGAGGGCTGGATGGATAGATAAAGAAATTGTCTGGGTGGAACTGATTGTCAAGCTATGAGAATGTATGAGTTTTATGAGGAGAAGATCTAACTAGAAACCACCTGAGAGTGGATACATCCAAAAAACAAGGAGGCAGAGATGGGACAGTCAGAGACGTAGGAGAAAAGCCAGGACATGCCTCCTCAGTGAGAGCCTATCAACTCTCTTTTTATCACTTGATAATTTATTTCTCTGTGTTTCAAGTGAGGGAAATATCACTAGTATAACCACCTATAATTATTCCCTGTTAACTGAAGAAGCCAAAATCAAATTATCATTAATGACATTGTTTAAGATGTCATATGTGGACCTTAATGTTTCATGAATATGTAAGGACTTTGATCATTACTGTACCCAGTTACAACTGAGCAAGAAAATACTATTTTATTCTGCATTACTTCCAACACAAATAGAGGTTCTTCAGATTAATGTCCAGCTTTCTCTAGTAATCATCAGGTTATATATTAAACAGGGTCCAGTCTCTTCTCCTCTGAAGCTTGCATTGAGACATTAGCACCACAGAAGAGAACACCCGTCACAGGCAGGAGATGAATGGAGAGCCCTTCTAATTCCGCCTTGGAAAGTTTGGGATCTGTTCTCAAAAGGACATCAGGTAGAGACCTCTATCTTGCCAGAACAAATGTCATGTGATAGCAAGTGCAAATAAAACATATGATAAATAATTTACATAATTAATACTGAACTCAGAGAACAATAAAACATGCCATAGAACAGGAGACATTCATCTGTAATTACAGCCACCACCACCTCTACCTTTTAATTTGCCTTATAACACTGATTGAAGGCAGAGCCGCCAACTGCCAAAAATTGAGCATTATAAATTAAGTCCTCAGTCTCAAGGGGTAAGATATGTTTTTCTTTGCTGTGAATGTTAGGTTGTAAGGACACATCTATTAAGGTCTAAATGATCCGAATAAGCAAACCCTCTAAGGGACATGCTGAGCAAATCCCTGGTACCCATCTCGGTGGGTTTTCCTCTAAGCTGTGAGCTTCCCTCCTTATCCGTGTCAAACATCTTTGACTTCAAATGCTCACTCTTTGAAAGACAATAGACTATACATTTTGCTGCTTTGGGGATATCCTCACTTTCTATCAAAAATGAAAACAAATAAAAACCCTCTGAGTTTTGCTTTGTTTTGTTTTTTATTGTCCACTCCATTTTAAAGTTGAAACGGAACGTAAGATCACATCCTAATTCATTCACATATCTGGAAGTAGATACCAATTCTTAGGAATCCCTGTTAAGATTCTACTCATTATTCCTAAATCCCAGTGACCTAAAACACATGAAATAGCTTCCGGTTTATCCACTGGTTTAGTCATAGCCCTGAGTGGAATGTAAAGATCAAGCCAAATTCTCCTCCAGCATCAAATTCCACCTTAGGTGAGGGCATAATCCTAACCTATAAGGAGAAAGGTGAAAGTGATTCACACTCGTAGTGTGCTGAAATGGGAGGACGAGAGCCCTTACAGTACAAGCCTTGGGTTTTCCAGTCATTGAGGTGGGGGAAGTGGGTTGTCATCTCCCATATCACTGTCAATGGGTGTTTCCTTTCAGTCATGCTGATAGAAAACCAAAAAGATCTATAAGTCTCATCTGCTAGGATTAAGCAAACGTGGTAACATTTTCAAAACCTGCATAAAACCAAGTTTAGGTTTCAGAATATCCTTTTTCTTCAGACTTCTTGGGGAGGGAGGGATTGTTTTACACAAATATCATAGAAGCAACATGGTAACATAACCGGAAACATGCAGCTGTTGCAAATTCGTTCAACTTTGGTGTCTTTTTCTTTTCCATCCAGCACCACTCACAGGTTCCCCAGAGAGCAGCCAGGCTGGCTAGGGGCTGACAGCAGCAAGACTGTATGAGGAGGCAAAGAGCCTCCCTCTCTGCACCCCTCTTCCCAAGTAACTGGTGGCATCGGGTAACATGATTTCCAGGAACAGACTTTAATCAGATTGAACAGCCTACTTATCTGAGCTGAGGCTGACCCGGCCATGCCCTGCTCTGTGACTCCTTTTGAAGAGATCAAGATCTTAAGATTGCAGCTTGTCCCTTGTTCCCATGTGTTAAACAGTCAACACTCTCTGGGGATAAACTGCACTTTTCATCATTTTGGTAGGAATTCTAGAGCATGGAAATGTCCTAATTTGCTATTGCTGCATCAGCATAATGAGTCAGATTTAGGTCCTATGGGAGGATAACAACATTTAGAACTTACACACCACTCTTTTCATCTTCAGGGTTCTTATCCACGTTGCACTGTAATGTTATATTTCTCCCAGCAAGACAAAGGAGATCACTTCTAGTCCCTTCAATTGCCCTTCCTTCCTTGGAGACTCTCTCTCTCTCTCTCATACACAACTGCTACTGCATAATGAAGCTATCTACCATTTCCTAGATGTGCATTATTCCATCTCTTTTTAAAATAATCTATTAAATGTAACAGGTTAATTTACCCACTCTTTATTTTTCTTCTTTTTAAATCTTTTTGTTCTAACACAGAACACAAAATCAGCATGCCAATTGTCCACTCAGCATTTCTGCTGGGGCTGAGGTTCCCTACATCGCTGCATTCTTCATGCCTCATGGACTGCTACTGCATAATGAAGCTACCTACCATTTCCTAGATGTGCATTATTCCATCTCTTTTTAAAATAATCTATTAAATGTAACAGGTTAATTTACCCACTCTTTATTTTTCTTCTTTTTAAATCTTTTTGTTCTAACACAGAACACAAAATCAGCATGCCAATTGTCCACTCAGCATTTCTGCTGGGGCTGAGGTTCCCTACATCGCTGCATTCTTCATGCCTCATGGCCTTCTGTGTCATCGTTGGCCACTGAGGAGAGTTGAATCCTCTCTCATGGAAGATTCTAGAAGACTCTGCTCAGCTTCACACTCAGACCTTTCTACTTTATTTCTGCTCACTCCTGGCCAGGTGATTCCAACCATTCGCACATATTTAAACTCCATCTCTATGCCGACAACTCCCAAATCCACATCTCCAGGCTGGCCCTCTCCCCCTGAATTCCAGACCTATATATCCATCTGCTTATCCAGTATCTCCATGTCTAAAACCAAATCCCCCAATTTTCTCCTTATACCTGCTCCTCGCACAGGCAACTCCATCCTTCCAGTTGCTCAGGGCAAAAATCCAGTTTCATCATTTGTTCTGCTCTTTCTATTACTCCCTAATCTAATCCATCAGCAAATCTTCTTGGCTCTATCTTCAAAATATATTCAGAATCTAAACAGCTCCTCCTTCTCCACCTTGGACCAATCTGCTATCATCTCTAATCTAGATTCTCTCAACGCCCTCTTAACTGGTCTTTGTCTTTTTGCCCTCTGACTGTTTACTTTCAACTCAGCAGCCAAAGTGATCTTTCTAAGACATGTCAGATCCTATCACTCCTCCATTCAAAACCATCCTGTGGTTCCCCATGTCACTCAGAGTAAAAGCCAAAGCCCTTCAAACAGTCTACAGGGCTCTCCTGGGTCTGCCCTCGCACCCACAGCTCTCTGGCCCTATGACACACCCTCCTCCAGCCAAACTGGCCTCTTGGCAATTCCTCCAACACGCGGAGCACCATCCAGCCTCAGGCCTCTGCACTTACGTTCGCTCACCTTGGAACTCTCTTCCCCCCATGAGCACCTGGCTCAGGCTTTCTGCTCCTCTGGGTCTCTGCTTACATGTCCACTTACCAGTGATGCCATCCCTGGCCGCCCCGGTACTCCCTGTGCCCCCTTCCTGCTGCATTTTTCTCCGCAGCACTCACCACCATCTGGCATGCCAGACGTGTTTTCTCACTGGCTTATCATCTTGCTCTCTATAGGTAAGCTACATGAAAGCAGGTTTTTGTTTGTTTGTTTGATCATCTTTATTCAGTGGTATATTCATCAACGCCTAGGAGAGTGCCTGGCTGCAGCGGGCACTAGAAAATATCTCTTAAATGAAAAATGATGAACAAATTTTCTCATGTATTTCAGGATATGAACTAGCCTGAGTTCTAAGCCATAAGCAAGCTGAGATTTCTGATGGCAGCTAGTAAGTTACAGCATGCTTTTCTAAGGAGAAAAAAAATCCCTTATTAAAGAGTTACAAGGCTATGAACTTATATTAACATGGAAAATTGAGGCAATTGTGGAATGCGTTGTCTGTTATACATGATATTGATACAGATAGTGGGGCCTTTTTCTGGTGGACATGATCTGCTTATAGTCTGTACACACTGGATAAACTATGATATACACACATTGGAAAGCTTTTGGAAAAGGGTAGCGGCATTGAGATTGAATCTATAGAACAGAGTTTTCTCACATGGACAGCTACATGGACTAAGCAAGTGTCAATTCTCTATTTGCTCTTTTAACAGAATTTTCTAGACCCAACTGCAGCTAGAAACTTAAAGGTGGATGGCAGAACCAGCCCAAT
>NW_007735904.1:36252-38383 GCF_000696425.1 Galeopterus variegatus
GAACAAATTTTCTCATGTATTTCAGGATATGAACTAGCCTGAGTTCTAAGCCATAAGCAAGCTGAGATTTCTGATGGCAGCTAGTAAGTTACAGCATGCTTTTCTAAGGAGAAAAAAAATCCCTTATTAAAGAGTTACAAGGCTATGAACTTATATTAACATGGAAAATTGAGGCAATTGTGGAATGCGTTGTCTGTTATACATGATATTGATACAGATAGTGGGGCCTTTTTCTGGTGGACATGATCTGCTTATAGTCTGTACACACTGGATAAACTATGATATACACACATTGGAAAGCTTTTGGAAAAGGATAGCGGCATTGAGATTGAATCTATAGAACAGAATTTTCTCACATGGACAGCTACATGGACTAAGCAAGTGTCAATTCTCTATTTGCTTTTTTAAAAGAATTTTCTAGACCCAACTGCAGCTAGAAACTTAAAGGTGGATGGCAGAACCAGCCCAATCTTTCCAATATTTTTGTATAAAGTACTTAGAAAGTTTAAGCAAGAACCTTTTTTTAACCAAATTCTCCAGATAAATTAATCCATCTTCCACTTCACTAAAACTTGCTGAGGGAACCAATGCAAACTTTTATAAAAAAGACTCAGAGAAAAAGGAATCAAAAGAGAGCTGGAGATGTAGAATTAAAAAGAAATAATCATCTGAGTGTAGAGTAAAAGGAAAGGAGGAGACAACACTCAAGAGTGATAAAGTAGGCACTGAATAAGGACTTAGGTTTCTGCTTTTTAAGCAATGAAAGAATGAATGAAGTAGGAGCTGGGACTGGCAGTGTCCCGAGGATGTTGAGAGCTGGAGAAATGTGGTCAAAGGGGTAGGTAAAAGTATATAGTCAGAGTAGGGAGCATTCCTCCTACTCCTCATTTCCTGGCCCCATGACTTCTGAAGAAAAGCTAGGGCAGAAGCCACCAACGAACACAGCTTGTTTTGCTGCTGATGAGTCACCATGCTTTCGGCCTCAAAAGGATGTCCTCTTATGTAGCCATGGCCACCCAAGGCTGGATCGGGCCCCTCTCCTTTGAACAAGGTAAAGGAAGGGGAAGCCTCAACAGCCTGAATGTTGTTCTGCTTCCAGTGTGTGCAAGTGAGGCCAGGGCAGACGACGGTGGTGTCCTGAGACGCTGGCTCCAAACCATGGGGGAGGCAGGCTGCAGAATCCCCCACCCACACAGCCAGTATGAAATCATCACATGGCTCTGAGCAACATTTTTAAAAGAAAATATATATTTCTACAGCTGCAAGCATCCTCTTTCACAATTTTTCTGGCCTAATAATTTTAATTTTAAAAATTCAACTATTTATACTCTTTCTCAACCTACAAGGAATGTAAAGCACCTCATAAAACATGTACAGCATGAAAATATTTTTTTACATTAAAAATGAGGACCAGAGAAAATATAAAATAGAACTGAAAGTCCAGCCTAGGGGGGAAGTAAAATACTCTCATCACAGTGTTCTAAAGAGTTCTCAAAGTCAAGCAGTAAACTTGGCTTTGTGTTAACCTAGCAGTCAAAGAGAAAAGAGAAACAGAACCAGTTACATGATTTTCATGTCCAAGAGGAGAAAATATTTCAGTTCCTCAGGGGAAGCAAACCTTTTCCTGGAATTCAGCTCTACAAGAATTTCCTCACATAGGCTTCATATAGGAAATCATGAATAATGTAGTGGAGAATACATAAAACCACACCCCTACCATGGGCTTCATGAGACTGTTCCTGGTAAAATGTCTTTAGGGAAATCAAGGGCATACGCTTCAATTAAAACATTCCATTAAAATGAAGACAGCTCAGACCAAGTACACATCTTTCTTACAGTTCAGTTTCACCTAAGATGCAAGCTTTGACTATCCTAAGGGACAAATAAACTCAGTCCCTCAAACAGTCTTCTAGTTATGCACATCTACCAAAAGGACTGAACTTACTACTCAACCAAGGGACATTTACTAGACAAGACTTTCTTAATCTCCCTTGCTATTTTCATGTTTTGTAAAAACTATTTCTATTGCAATAAAATATATATAAATGTCTTCTATTTTTCTTAAATTAATTTTTTTTTTTTTTTTTTGTCTTTTTTGTCTTTTTTCCGTGTCCGGCAACGGATCACAACC
>NW_007735904.1:39043-46537 GCF_000696425.1 Galeopterus variegatus
CGCCGCCGCGCTTCCCAAGCGGCGCACTATCCAGTGCGCCACCGGGCCGGCCCTTAAATTAATTTTTTAAAGTGCTCAGAACCTGATTATTTGCCTGGCACATAATAATTGCTATATAGTTGTATTAGTCCATTTTTGTTGCTTATAACAAAATACACTAAACTCGGTGATTTATAAAGAAAAATGACATTTATTGCTTACAGTTTCTGAGACTGGGAAGTCCAAATTCCATCTGGTGGTGGCAACAGTGACCCAGGGGTCTCACATTGCAAGACGGTGGAAGTAGAGAGAACAAGAGAGAGGCAGACTCTCCTCTTCTTTTAAAGCCCTCAGAACCACACCCCTGGCCACCATTTTTAATCCATTCACTAGTGCACGGTCCTACAACCCACCCAATCACCTCTTCAAGGCCCCACCTTTCAATTACCATAATAGGATTTCCCACCCTCTTAATAGTCACAGTGGGGGCTAAGTTTCCAATACATAAAACTTGGGAACACAATTCAAGCTTCAATGAGTTTTGGGGGGACATTATTCAATCCACTACAATAGTATTTGCTTAAAAAAGGAAAAAAGGCACTTTATATAATTTGAAAGGGAGGGCATCAAGTATAAATGTCAAATTAATTGTAAATAAATAAAATGAGTTGATTGAGATTTTATACTCTTCTTGGAAGTGTCACCTGTTTTCGGGATTTTTCCTACAACAGTACAGACTTAATACAAGCCCTTGACTATTATGATGTGAGAATGTGACATGAAAAACCTGCTCCAGGGGGATTATTATAATTTCACATAGAGGAAGATTCAAAGGCTTTGAAACACTTAGAGAAACAGCAGAGACTTTTAAAATTTATTCTTTGGATGGAACAGCCGAAACTTCAGAATTCATTACTACCTCGCTGGTCCTTCCTGTCAATCACCTTTCACATTTGAAGTCTCTCTTTACGGACTGTGTCTAATTTGTTGTTTAGTATATTGTGGGCATTTGATAATGCTCCATAATAACAATGAAAAAATACTAAAAAGCATTCTTATCACATTTACTTGTGACCTCATCTCCTTTCCTTAATCTTGTAACGTGATTTTAAAGTTCCAGCACATTAAGATAAAAACTGAAGATATTCTGAAGGATTTCATAAAGTGAATTTTCTATACTTTCAAGAAAAAATGATCCGCATTTGTAGTTAACCTATTTGTCTCAGCAACAACAGATGTTCAACAATATGACCAGGTAGATGACCAAGAAATAATTATGAATCTGGTGGAGAAAGACCAGGAAGATTATGGAAAACAGACAGTAACAACCTGGGCCAAAATCAGATGAAATTCCCTCTCCTACTGCTATGATTATTCCCGTTCCCTCATCCTTTGGCTCTTGTCTTCTGCACTCACCGCCCACGTAAGGCTTGCTATTAAATTCTTAGCAAAGTCGAACAACTGGTTGAGAATAGAAAAAGGCTGCGTTTATTTGACTCCGGTTCAAGAATGAGGTAACTTAGTGTTTGGGGGTTTTTTTTTTTTTTTTGCTTGAATTTCATATTTCAGATCCCTACTTTTCCCATGATTTATCTAGCTTTGGATTCTACCACGAACAGGCATTCATCCGGGTTTGTTTTGTTTTGTTTTAACATTAGATAAACACTCGCAAATGAGTAAAATACCATGTCAAGGCCACATCGACACAATCTGCAGTGCCACCTAGTTTCTACATGGAGGTTTCTGGCAAGTGTTAGAGAGGCACCTCTCCAAGCATCCATGCTAGCAAACCTACCCGCTTGCTGCTCTCCTCTTCCTGAGCCTTCCTGAACTCGTGCTCCAGGGAGCAGTCCAGCTCATTGAAGAGACCCACTTCCTCACAGTTTTTCAGGAATCGCGTTGGGGTTGGAGTCTGATCTGAAAACAGAGACAGAGTGATCATAAATGGGTCTTTTCCTCAAAAACCAGTGGCAAGCATGAGCTAAGTTCACTAATCCCCTCCCCCTCACCTTAATTAAGATTCTTACTAGTTAATTAAGATACTACTAGCCATCCACAATCTCCCAGCTCTTTAAATCAAATGACAATATGCAAGAAAATAGAATCATAAATTCCAAAGCAGGAATACAATGGAGAGAAGGCTGCAGTTGGGGAAGCCTTTCCAAACCTCCCTCGGGATGGCTTCAGGAGATCTTGCCCTTGACTTGGCTGGAGTCCACATGATTTGAATACACAATCACAACATGTGTAATGACCTTTTTTTGCTTTTCTTTTAAACTGGAAAAAAAATGACTTAGCTAAAATTAGGCCAAAAAATTTTCTGAACCAATGTTAAGCCTGACTTAGGGGGCTGGAAAGAAAAAGATTTTATAAATTTTTATATCAAACAAAAAGAAACAAGTATGTTAATTCCTTTTTCTTAGTGAAGAAAGAAAATTTAGCAATTCTATCTCTCATTCTGAGAGTCATAGAAGGATGATAAAAGGTTCCAAGTCAAACACATTCAGCTTCCATCTTCTAAAAAGATCATTATTAATTTTGTTTTCCTTTGCTATAGCCAAAAGAATGTTCTGAGAATGCTCTTTAAAAGGAAAAGAATTTCTTTCATATTCTTGAGTTTCTAAAGAGTTTACTACTTAGAAAATTGGAGGAACTAAAGCCATTACTTGTGGCTTAATATTTATGCAACTTCTGCAGTTTACAAAGTATTTGCACACATGTTCTCTAGACTCTAGATCTTAGAAGATCCTAGAAGGTAGGGAGAGTAGAATTACACCTTTGTAGTCATTAGGGACAGTCATCTTCCTTAGTGAAGGTAAACTTGAGTTGACCTAAATAAAACTGTGTACATTGCCTTTTCTCAGAAACAGAAGATGTAAAAACCAGAAAGGACCATGGAGGGAAGTCTAGTCATGCTCGTTTTTTTGTTGCTTTTTTTTTTTTTTTTTTTTTTGCAAATGAGGAAAACTGAGGCCCAGAGTGATTAAGGGCTTGTTCCAGGTCTCCCAGGTGTATTATTCCCACCTGAGCCTACAGCAGACATTGCGAGGTTGATCATGGCTCTTGTCCAGCTTGACCTACACTAGGTCTCTAAGTCTTTTTCTGAACAGTTCTGCAAGCTGTCATTGCCAGTCATCTGAAGAGGGCCTGCAAGTTGAAACGAATTTGCCATTCCTGCACTCTCTTTTTAAATTCCTATATTACAAGAAACTATTAAATATAAAATTATATGTACTTTTCTAAGTCATACAGACAGTAGTTAACCCAGTAAATCAACAAACTATCCATTGAGATTCAAAGAATATCTTAACATCTATGAAGCAGAAAATGACTTGATATCCCCACCTAATCATCCCTTCAGAGGCAACATCTCTTGATTCCCCATGGGCAAGGGACTTCCAGCATCTAACTTGTTGACTTGGATTCTAATGCAGCAAAATCTCCATTTGCATTCTTCCCCATTCTTAGCCTGACCTCCAAGATACTGAGCTCTCCTTACAGTCCACAGGGAGCCTACCACAGATGATCATAAATTGGGCATTACGGATCAGAGATAAGTGAAAGATTGGGTTTTGTTTAAAATGGCTTTATTAACACATGAATTAATTTATTAAGAAGCACACACATATACCTATGGATCCAATATATACATGCAACTCTTGTGTGTTTATAGAAGACAAAATTAATATTTATTCAGAATTTTGCAACTTATAAACATTTTCACCCACATTGTCAAGAATCTAGGTCTCACATGATTCTAGGAGGTAGGTAGGGTGGATATTGTTTTAGAAATGAAGAAACAAGCTTCCTTGCACAAGGTCACATAATTTGTAATCACCTTATCACTATTAAGTTCTCTCTTAACTTTCAGCCATGATCCCTTTTTGATCTAAATCCAGTGTGTTGCCCTCCCAGGTCCAAAGGGCTCTGTTGTGTGTGTAAAAGACAATTTTGACTGCCCAGAAATCTAGATTTGAAAATAGTGATTGGGAGGAAGTTGCCCACTTTCTCTGGACTTCATATTCCTCATCTTTCAAATAAAGGTCTAAAGTTTTATGATTCTATAAATCCTAAAATTACTACCATAATGGTGAGCTTCAAAAGTCACTGTTCATAAGCCAAAGAAATATATGGCTATTAAAGGACAGTCAGATGGAACATCAGTAACAGCTAGAAGTTAGACAAGAGTAATAAGGTCAGAGGTAAGGGCTGGCTATACAGATAAAGGATCTTTCTGATCAGAAGGTATAAACAGACAGGATCTGAGTGCTGAAATAAAGGGCTGTGTGTATGTGTGTGCGTGTGCGCACAAATGCTTCCATCTATTGAGTGCTCCCTTCATGCCAGGATGGTCCTAAGTGCTTTGCATATACTATCTCATTAATTTTCATGCCAACCATATTAGTTGCTTTTTTTTTTTTTTCCTCAGTTAAGGAAACTGAGATATTTGAAATTGCCTCAGGCCTGATTTGAAAATTGAGTTGTATAATTTTATTGGTAATTGATAATCCTAACAACCCTTGGTTCTTTTGAAATATCTTGGAATCATTTATATCCCTCATATGACAGAACTATATCACAATCCTACTGACTACTTTCTTAAAGGAACATTTTTGTGATTGAAAAACCTAAGAAAACAATACATTAAAGACTGCCTCTTCAATAAGTGGTGCTGGGAAAATTGGATATCCACATGCAGGAGAATGAAACTGGACATGCATCTCTCACCATATACTAAAATCAACTCAAAATGAATTAAAGACTTAAGTATAAGACCTGAAACTATAAAATTACTAAGGGAAAATATATGCGAAACACCTTAGGAATTAGGTCTGGGCACAGACTTTATGAACATGAGCTTGAAAGCACAGGCAACAAAAGAAAAAATAAACAAATGGGACTATATCAAACTAAAAAGCTTCTGCACAGCAAAGGAAACAATCAACAGAGTGAAATGACAAAGTACAGAGTGAGAGAAAATTTTTGCAAACTATGTATCCAATAAGGGATTAATACCCATAATACACAAGGAACTCAAGCAATTACACAGTAAAAAAAAACAAATAACCTAATTAAAAAATGGGCAAAGGAGCTGAATAGACATTTTCCAAAGGAAGACATACGAATAGCCAACAGGTACATGAAAAAATGCTCAGCATCACTCGTCATCAGGGAAATGCAAATTAAAACCATATTGAGATATCATCTCACCCCAGTTAGACTGGCTATAATCAAAAAGATGGAGAATAACAAATGCTGGCAAGGGTGTAGAGAGAAGGGAATGCTCCTAAACTGTTGGTGGGACTGTAAATTAGTGCAATCACTATGGAAAACAGTATGGAGGTTTCTCAAACAAATACAGATTGATCATCCATATGATCCAGCAATCCCACTTCTGAATATATACCCAAAGGAATGGAAATCATCATGTTGAAGGGATACCTGCACTCCCATGTTCATTGCAGCTCTGTTTATAATAGCCAAACTAAATGTCCATTAATGGAAGATTAGATAAGGAAAATGTAGCATAAATACACCATGGACTACTACTCTGCCATAAAAAAGAATGAAATTCTGCCATTTGTAACAACATGGATGAGCTTGGAGAAACTTATGTTGAGTGAAATAAGCAAAGCACGGAGGGATAAATATCACATGCGTTCACTCATAAGTGGGAGCAAAGAGAGATAGAAGGAAGGAAAGACCACAGTGGTGCATTGGACTTGCTGAGGGAGAGAACATACCTAGGGATATAAAGTGGAGTGGGGAAAGGGGGATGGGGAGGGAGGTCAGGGATAATTGGGTGGGGGACATGGGGTATAATCACAATTTGTAGTAATGGGCATGCTGGCAGTATGGATCTGGCCGTCACATCTGGGGCACGAGTGGTGACAATCAGCTTTGTAACTCATGAATATTCATAACCCATTAAAAAATGTACTATGCAAAAAAAAAAGAACTGAAATATTAGACCACTTGTCATCAGTAGCAATTGAGTTTGTAAGGTTTTAATTTTCCTTTTATTCCTATATGCTTCTTGGTTGGGGATTTCGAAGTTCAGGGCCATGTTCTGAGATAGAGAGAACAGTCATCCTAGAGCCCCCACAAGACTCCTGAACTCTGAGATGAGGTCACGAGATGGCCAAGAGATTGAACTCAGGGAAGAATCACACCTATGGACACGAACACAGAAGGCTGCAGGAGGATTGCACAGGATGGTCATGACGCTGCACATCGTCAAGGCCTCTTCGGCAACATGGAAACATGCTACGGGACAAGGGGAGCCATGGACAGTGAAGACAGCCACCCCCTACACTCCAGAGCAAAAGGCCAGAAGAAGGCCCCAGGGCTGTTACCAAATGTGATTTTCTTGGCTGTCTGATATAGTTAGAGAAAGGCAAAGTAGACACCTACATCCACATTTGGAATAGATAAGACACACTGTTTCTAATTTTTAATTCATTTTCTTTTTGTGAATGAGCTATTCTTTCCAGTTTCAACAGGAACCAGAAGATGGAGCTTAACTTTTATTTTAACATTTATTAGAATTAATACAGTCTCTATTTGTCTTTGATCTCACATGGTACCAGTTCCAAGTAAGCCAGGAAATGTGCAAATGTTCAAAAAGGGACACGAACACAGAAGGCTGCAGGAGGATTGCACAGGATGGTCATGACGCTGCACATCGTCAAGGCCTCTTCGGCAACACGGAAACATGCTACGGGACAAGGGGAGCCATGGACAGTGAAGACAGCCACCCCCTACACTCCAGAGCAAAAGGCCAGAAGAAGGCCCCAGGGCTGTTACCAAATGTGATTTTCTTGGCTGTCTGATATAGTTAGAGAAAGGCAAAGTAGACACCTACATCCACATTTGGAATAGATAAGACACACTGTTTCTAATTTTTAATTCATTTTCTTTTTGTGAATGAGCTATTCTTTCCAGTTTCAACAGGAACCAGAAGATGGAGCTTAACTTTTGTTTTAACATTTATTAGAATTAATACAGTCTCTAGTTGTCTTTGATCTCACATGGTACCAGTTCCAAGTAAGCCAGGAAATGTGCAAATGTTCAAAAAGAGGACAACTAAATCTATCAGCTGCTTAAATAAAAGAGGCAGAGTTTCTCAGCCCCATGAATACCTTGTCAAATAACTATACCTGCTGAAATTAGACCCGAAGTTAGTGTGTAATATCCATGGCCATAAATTAAAATTCTTGTAGGTCATATTTTATTTAGTGCCAAGTGCGTGCACCAGTCAGCTATAGCACCAGCAATTTCTGTATCCTGAATCCTAATGGCTGATGCCCTGTTGGTGGATATCTCTGGTGTGTTCATTCAGCAGCGATGGGTAGCACTCCCAGGACTCAGAGGAATTGTTTTCAACAGGAACTGAGGTGAGATGATCAAAGTCTTCTGTTCACCTTTCTTTTTTTTTTTTTTTTACTGCTATAATTTATTTATTTATTTATTTATTTTTTATTTTGTCAATATACAATGTAGTTAGTTATTGTG
>NW_007735904.1:46935-47583 GCF_000696425.1 Galeopterus variegatus
GTTTGTTTTTGTGTGAGTGTGTGTGTGTGTGTGTGTGTGTGTGTGTGTGTGTGTGTGTGTGAGAATTGATTCATTCACCACGGAAAATGTGGTATATCTACACAATGGAATACTACTCAGCTATAAAAACAAATGAAATACTCACCTTTCTTTTAATGCATCCACTTCAGTGAGGACCATCCAAATGAGAAGTCTCAAACCAAACTAAAAGTTAATAACTTCTGAGTTTGAACTTTATCTGAGTTAAAACTTTTTTTGTTGTTATTACTTTTGTAAATCTGAAGCAGTGAGTTTGCAAATAACACATCAGGTTCCCAGGAGACCCAAACCCTGGGGGCAGGTGCAAGGAGAAAATCTTAACCACCTCTCCTACTGTCTCACTTGTTCTCAGGGATTTCTTCATCAATCAGACAAGAAAGGTTGACACCAAAGGTGACAAAAAAATTCCTTAACCAAGTTTGTAATATTTCAATATCTAGTTTCCTTCTTGGGTCTGTTTCCTGAAAAAAGGAGCACCTTTTAATGTAATCATTGCCTCTGTAAATACCTAGGTAAAGGACACCTGCCATGCTGAGACCCTACTTGTGTTTCTACACAGAAGAGTGCCACAAACTTGGCCTTATGATCTAGGAATTCACCCATCAGTTA
>NW_007735904.1:48174-53838 GCF_000696425.1 Galeopterus variegatus
TTTCTACACAGAAGAGTGCCACAAACTTGGCCTTATGATCTAGGAATTCACCCATCAGTTAAATGAGAGTGAATTTCGTACCACATTTTCAGCTGGAATAGATGGCTAAAACGTTTCTACACAGAAGAGTGCCACAAACTTGGCCTTATGATCTAGGAATTCACCCATCAGTTATATGAGAGTGAATTTCGTACCACATTTTCAGCTGGAATAGATGGCTAAAACTTTTTTTTCCAAAAAAGCAACTCTCAGAGTTTCCCTTCAGTCTGCCTAGCATCAAATGCTTCCACCCCAGCAAGTATGATTATTCCAATGTAAAACTAAATGACAAGCACAAAGCTAAATTTTGAAACCTGATTCTTCTTTTAAAAAGTGTTTAGTCTGCTCTACACTTAATAATAGGTCACTACTTTACTTGGTTGCTGAGCTGCATTTGAGTTATATGTTTGTCTATTTCATTCTCCTCAATGATAAAAAAGGCAAGGTGACAAGTCATCAATTAAAAAAAATAAAAAGGAAAAGCAGGGGGCCCATCATATACCGAGAAGAATGTTAACTTACTAAGCAACATTTTCTTTCCTATTGGTCTGAATTCTCAACTATTAGTATTACTAAAGAACCACAAAATTTTACATCATTTGTTATTAAATTGTAGTAGCTAATACTACTATAAAAGCCTCACTAATTCAGACCAGTTAAAACAAAGGTTAGTTGGAATTAGTGACCATTCTAATTACAAGGTATTTTCTTAAAAGGCAATGCATTTTTATTATTTGCACGACTCGAGTTCAGCCAACAAATTGTGGCTTAATGGAATTCCTCAAGAGGGCCCCTCAAATTAATAGAGAAAAGTATTGGAATTATAGCTCATGAATTTTTCAGCCAATCCTTTCTATGAAATCTTCTTAGTCTCTATCTGAATTTTAATAAAGTCCAAATTAAAAGAGTTTACATTAAATGAGTTTTAGAATACATAATCCTTTATAAGAGCAATAATCAGTAACAACTCACAGAATTCCATGGAATTTTAGACAGGCTTCTTCTTTGCAATTAATGAGCCTCTTATTGAGTGAGAATGTACAATAGGAGCCAAGGGATCCTCTCAGTAACACTGGCATTACTATCTCCACACATCCATCGCAAGAGGCAGTGCTACCACGGGACAGGCCAAGGCAAATCTGGTTTTTAAACGACAGCCGTGGAATGCTTCAAATCATCCTGGCTGGGGTGATCCAGGTCAGTGGAGAGATGGACCACCCTCTCACACTGTTGAATCGCATGCTGGAATCCATTTATTGCCAAGACAGAGAAGCAGTGGCTCAGATGCCCTTACAACTTCCTATGAGTCAATGAGAAGATGCTCTTACAACACATGCCCCACTGGCTCCAGAAGACCTAGATTTAGATTTAAATCAAACAGGTAAATATTCCACACTGCCTCACAATCAGCCATGGGCTATGCCAAGTGTTCCAACAGCAATCAAGCTACAATTTCAATTTTCTCTGGAGAGGCTGTGCTGATAAGAAGGGTTATTAACATTAACACTGTGAGATCATGTCTCTGCCGGCTGAGTGAACTAAGGGATCAAGGTGATTTTATTATCAAAAACTGCCCTGAATAGTGGAAGCTAAAGTTTAATGTTTCCACTCAGTCCCTGCGTTCTCCTATACTCTTTCTCAAAAGGACTGGTTTCCAGATGGAAGAGACGATGAGCCAGCTTTTCATATATAGAAGAATACTGCAGAGCAAGGCCACTAAAGTATTCAAGCGAATTATTCAAAATTCTATTTTGCTCGTCCAGCTAGAAGCATGGATGAGAATGTGACAACTCCTATCAATGCCAGTAGCCACTTACATTCTATTTGTCACAATGGACAAGAAAATCTTATTTTAAAAACACAACTCTGTTTCTTGCAATGCTAATGCGTTAATAAAATCTTCTAAAAACTTCTGACTATTTTCTCCATTTGCTGACTATTGAAGAGATAAGCCAATAATACAAGAAAAATCAGTTCACAGATTTATATCCAAACATACATCTAAGACCAAACGTGTTCTCAGTATGCGTAGCTCACCACATCTAGATATATAGTAAGAAAATGACAGAGACTTTGGACAAACTACTTATCTTCTTGATCTTGTTTCCTCATATGAAAAAAAGTGGAAAGAATGAAAAGACATAATGTGTGTAAATCCCAGGGCACAATTACAGGCATGAGATAAGGCAATACACGGCAGCTGCTGTTATAATTATGCTGCCCTCTGGTGCAAGCCCTTTCCACCACCCTCTGTTCCATAAAGATCCAATTAATTTACGTGGTGGGAAATTACTACATGCCTTTACTATCAATGGAATTGCCAAGAAGAGGAGGTAATTGTGGGCCGTGTGTGCATACACGCATGCGTGTGTGCACATGTGTGTGAGATTTACTTATTTATTTATTACCTTGGCTTTTTGTTTTTTCTTTTATATCTCTGCTCATTCTAAAAAGAATTTGGAGTGAGGTACATTATCTTCCCTCTGGATTCCCCCTTTAAATTCCCATGGATTATTATGTGGGGTTTGTAGCAAAGAGCCAAGAGCAATGGGTTTGGGTTCTGTGATTGTTTGAGTTATCATGGCTAGTCTCTTACAGACAAATGTTCTTCTTCATTGAAGCACATTCTTGCTTTCTCCATGGTGAGAATTATGTTCAGAGCCTGGAACTAGAAGTGGGCTCTGATTCTAGACCTAATCTAGGGACACAACTAGGTTCTGAAGGACTATCTCGTCATTTGTGTTAGAGGCTCAGTATCAGATGGTGAGTGCTGGGAACAAGGTAAGGAAGATGGAATGTTGAAGCCAATCTCTCTTGCCTCTCTTCTGTGTGTCAGCTCAAATACAGCCAGTGGTCCCACATCTGGTCTTGTGGTCTAACCATGTCCAGTCCCACCACATTCAGCAGTCATGGAAAAAGGACCCCTAAGCTTGTAGTACTGAACATCAGGTCTTGGCTCAAATGCTGAGACACCTTTCCTGACCTCCCACCCTTAGGCAGCCTGCTGGCCACTTGCTGTCATATAGTCATGTTTTATCTTCATCATTGCACTTGCCACTAACTGATATTTTCTTGTCTACTTAGCTGGGGGAGGGGGTTATTGTTATTTATTATTTCTCTTCTCCACACCCTACTAAAGTGTCGTCAGTTCCAGGAGAAGAGGGACCTCACCTGCGTTGTTCATGACAGCATATCCAGCATAGTAGAATCCTTGTAGACACTCAATAAATGTTTGTTAAGTGAGTGATAAATGCTAGTGGAGGGGCAACTTCAGTCCCTCTTCCCATACCTCGACTGGTGCCTGTTCCAACTTCCCTCCAAGCGTAGACTGTTTGCCTGTGACATTAATTGGGCCATGACATTTGGTGGTGGGATTAGGAGGTTTTTAGAAGCATGGTACCATGTTTCTCTTTCCCAGGCTTCCCACCTGAGATGTTGATGGGGTTATACCTTTTGGAAAAGGCCCACAACACTCTTGAACTTCATCTTCCCCTCCATGCAGTATAATCTATGATTTTCTAGATCACACGCAGATCCCCACACACTCGCACATGAGTGCATGGGTGAGCACACATGCACACACACACGAGCGCATGGGTGAGCACACATGCACACACACACGAGCACATGGGTGAGCACACATGCACACACAACTCTGTCTCGGAGGACGGTCCTGTCTCACTTTCTTTCCACAGGAACTTGTTGGTCCCAAGATTTATGGAGGGGAAGAAGGAAAGAGGAGGAGGAGCCATGTGTTCTGAGTTTTATGGGGTTTTTTCCCAATCAAAATTCTCATTGGAATATTATTTGCTTGTTCAGCAAAAATAAAGTTGCACTTTGAGTCCCATTCTGGCTTTTTGTTTGTTTGTTTTTTCCCCTATACAGAACCTGGGAACCCTATAAAAAAAGTGATGAACAGGGCAATATTTGGGAATTCTTGGGTGCCCCCCCAATACCATTCAAATAGACCCAAGCACCATTCTTTTTACCTCTATTCTGAAATTTGACCATGATTTTCAAACCAAACAGATTTTATGTCATGTAATAATTGGCAATTTAGAAACCTACATGTGGAAGTACACTGTCCTCTACAGATTCTCATTTCAAACTTGGCACTTAAAAACCTCCCCTCAGGGCCGGCCCGGTGGCGCACTGGATAGGTGCGCCACTTGGGAAGCGTGGCAGCGCTCCCGCCCGAGGGTTTGGATCCCACATACAGACCAGTTCCCGCTCACTGGCTGAGCGAGGCGCGGGAGCAACGCCGAGGGTTGCAATCCCGTTGCCGGTCCCCGGTCTGGTACGGGGGCAACACTGAGGGTTGTGATCCGTTGCCGGACACAGAAAAAGATAAAAAAAAAAAAAAAAAAAAAAAAAAAAAAAAAAAAAAAAAAAAAAACCTC
The DNA here is from genome assembly GCF_000696425.1 of Galeopterus variegatus. Lineage (NCBI taxonomy): Eukaryota > Metazoa > Chordata > Mammalia > Dermoptera > Cynocephalidae > Galeopterus > Galeopterus variegatus. Next base: position 52,614 of record NW_007735904.1, read on the forward strand.
CCCTCATCATGAAATTATCTTTCATCAATGAGAAGAACAGCTGAAGAGAAAGGCTCGTGTCCATCACTGTATCAGGACTCACGTGCCAGGTGGACCAAATAAGGGTGGGAGGACCCAGGCAGAAAGGGTTGTGTAAGTCCTTGCTCTCAGAAGACATCATCATCTTGTTCCCATTCATGTCCCTACTCTGTCCCTTTAGAATAAGGGATTTATGTTGACTATCTCTCCAGAAGACCAGACTCATTTTAATAAAACATCATGAATGTCTCTTTTACTGCCCTACCTTGTGGCATCTCAAAGATCATTTACAATCATTTTTCAATAGTAAACTCTACTTGGCCTAAACAAAATGAACCTCACAGCAGAGCTATGAACTTATTCCAGATCTTTCAATCCTTTGGAAACTTATTCTTAAAGAATATGTCTGTGGCATTTTAACACCTTTCTGAATTACAGTATTTGTGACTAATGAAGGATGAAGTGATTTTCCAAAATGTAGGTTAGCCAAATACCCTGAAGTTAGTCATGTAAATACATACCATGTTTTATCTTCTTCATATATGTCAAGCCCCAACTTATCTGAAATGAAATTTTGTGCATTTGAATATCACTTGAAAAAAATGGTCCAAAAGGGACTTGAAAATTTTTGTCCTGATGTTTGTTGATTTAAGATTTGATATATACTATTTTTATTCTTATTGTTACATTTAAAGCCATATGAAATCATTCACCTTCATGACGGGCCACAGAATAGTCTTAAGGTAAATAATATTTTAATGAACATATAGATTCTAAAGCTTTTGGTGAATTCAAATTGAAATAAATCAAGAAATAGACAAGTAAAATCTTCAGTCATATGTATAATCACAATGTAACATGCTAAAATTATCATTATGGAAAACGAGGTTTGAAATACACATTGAAGTATTTCCTAGGGAAAAAAATAGCAATGTAAAAATACCCAATAGATGGCCTATTATAATTCAGTGTGGACAACATTGGTATGTTACACATCATGGACTTCAGTCTCCTAAGTTAAAAGAAAAGGAATTGGACTGTTAGCTCTGTATTCCCTTCCAGCAAGAAAATTCTATGAGACTACAAACATGCAAAGTGGGTAACAAGCTTTAAAATTTAGCACTAATTTCGCTGGGAGTATTAAATGGCCTCGTACCAACTTCAATATAAAACATGAGGAAGCAAAAAAAAAAAAAAAAAAAAAAAC
>NW_007735904.1:55431-56134 GCF_000696425.1 Galeopterus variegatus
ATCTGCACTATTGCTGTGAAGATGTGTGGATGACTCTGACACCAGGAGTCTTTGATCGTGTGTACAAACTGACCCGTGTGTACAAACTGGCTGACAATGCAGCAGCCAAGGGCAGGTCTGTGGGTTACAATTGTGGGATCAGGGCCTTGTCTTTGCCCTGCTGGGTGAGCCCAGGAAAGCTGCTCCATCTCCTTGTGCCCTTTCTCCTCTATCAGTGATAGATGGGTGTAATAACCTTCTGACAAAACTCTTAGAGGATTTGTTAATAATCATGATAATAAAATACTTATAAAATCAAAGTGCCACTGAAAGGCTAAATTACATGAGCCAGGCCTGCCAGGGCAGTTGGCTTCTCTCGTGGTATCAATTAAAGCATGATCATAGGTGTGTTATCTCTTTCATGATGCCAGAGAGACAATGGTTCAGGTGAACTATTTCTAGCCTAAGAAGTGTAACAAGAAATTATTTGATTACCTGCTAGAGTTTATGAAAACCTTTCCCCTCATTCTTTCATTGGATCTTCACAATAGAAGTTGGGCCAATACAATCATTCCCATTTTATGGGAAAAGAAACAGGCCCCCAAAGTTTCAATAACTGGCCCACGGTCATGGCCAGGTGCGAAGGTTAATTCTAGGTGTCAACTTGGTTAGGTGAGGGGATGTTGAGAAACCTGGTAAAGCTATCTTTTTAGGTGTGTACATG
>NW_007735904.1:57268-70112 GCF_000696425.1 Galeopterus variegatus
GAGCCCAGGCTAGAGTCCAGTTTCCTGACTCCTATCCCTGCACTCTTTCTAATTTACCACAAGTACTTCTCAAAGTGGGAAGAAATGGCAATTAGTTAATGGATTAATTATTATTATTACTTATTTCTGCTCACATTTGCTGAGCACTTGCTATGTTTCCATGCATTGTTTCATTTAATCTGCCTCTTCTGAGGTAGGTACTGTTTCCTAAGGAAGCATTCACTGACTACCTTAGTCCAGAAAGAGAGCAGCTTAGCTTTTTTTCTCACAATACTCATTTGATAGGTATCATGGATGATCCTTTATTTCAGCTAAGTTTTCATATGCATGACACATTGTGATGTCCTCAAGGACAGGAAGCACATCGATCTTTGCATCTCCCATGGCACTCAGAACAGTACAGTGTGCATTATAGATGCTCAATTAATATTTTGTTGCTTGAGTGCTTACAGATATGTGATTTTTTAAAAGACTAATGTGGAGCCAAGTTTCATGGTAATAAATATTTCACATTCCACAAAATGAGAAGCCACAGCTCTTCAATTATTTGAGTGAACACTACATTAGCTGATTATGCTTCTGCTATACCTTAGAAACTTGTATTTTCAAGATGCAGAATTTGCCAGTGGGAATCAGCCTATCAAAATGAGAATAAGTATCTCACACAGAACTGTTCTGATCACCCAGAGCTTCTTCGCCTGATGGCTGCTTACCTGATAACATATTGTCTGTTTTTATTGAGGGAAACTTCAGAGTCATCTCATGCTTGTGCCTGTGAATCATTAGATGGTCCTCTGTTGGGAAGCGCTGTTAGACAAATAGAAAAAAAGGGAGGAAGATCCATTCAGTTTTGTAATATGTATTTGCCATCATAGAGAAAAAGAATTATTTGGCATTGCAAACATGACAGGCAAAACAAAAAATCAGTTCTGAAAAAGTGTGAAAGCATGAGTAAGTAAAATTACAAATATTTTTGTGCAAGCAAATGCTCTGGGATGTTCCTTTGAATTACACCCAAATATGTGCATCATAATTTCCATTACAGTTTACCAAAGGGGTTAACTATATTGCAGAAAAATCTGAGTACTAATTATAAGTAAGTGATCTTTGCCTTCTATCATTCTCGAAACTCCATACCTTCCTTGGAGCTATGGGTTAAAAGTGTCTCCCAAAAGTTCACATATTGGAAACTTGACTCTCATTGTAACAGTATGAAGAGAGTGGAAAATCCAATTATGGTCCTTGAAAGATGGGGCCTTTAAGAGGAGACTGGGGGCCGGCCCCGTGGCTCACTCGGGAGAATGCAGTGCTGTTAGCACCGAGGCCGCGGGTTCGGATCCTGTATAGGGATGGCCAGTGCACACGAGTGAATGGATTGGTCCATTCATGGAATAACGAGTTGATGGTTTAATGGGTGCTCATGGATGTGGTCCTGATAGCTTTATAAGTAGAGCGAATGAGAAGGTTTACTTGCTCTTGCTCAGCCCATTCTCGCCATGTGATACCCTGGTCACCATGGGACCCTATACAGAGTTCCCACCAAGAAGGCCCTCACCAGATGTGTTCCCTGCACTTTGGACTTCCCAGCCTAGGAAACTGTAAGTAATAAATTTCATTCTATTATAAATTACCCAGTTTCAGGTATTCTGCTATAAGCAACAGAAATGAACTAACACACCTGGGAACTTTTTTTAAAAAGTCTCTACTTCTTAGATAGTCCCTGGATATAACCAACTATATATAGTGTAAAATGTATATATAAAGTAAACTATAAATTTCTTTAGGAACGGGAGATTTGCATCTGAGGTTAGACTTTAAACTCTGTGTTTAGTTAAAAGATAAAACAGGAAGAGGTAAATGAACACTACTGAAGGTATTTAAATAACATGTACATCAAAAATATGCTGTGCCCTAACAGCTACCTAATGTTAGCCAGCTTCTTTAAAAAAATAAGAGTATTTAAATGAATGAGTAATTATGGTCACAAAGAATAATGAATAACAGAAGCATGAGAAAATTTAAAATTTCCCATTTCTTTTTACATATGAGAAAACCGTATCTAAAATAGGAAGTGGATGTAGACATGAGTAGCAGGAATTTTGCAAAACCACTTGAAATTTTTCTACAGTAGTTACTGTTTTACATTATAGTGTAAAATTCGGTCTAAGGCATGCTAAGTACGCTAGACATTATCCATAGATTAACCAAAAGTAGGAGAAATGCATGACATAGGGAAAGAACCTTGATTCATGTCAGACTTTGGGAAAGAATTATATGCCATGCTTAATTATTTGACATATATATCTATAAATCTACACAGTGACATTTGTATAGCATGTTACTGCTTATGAAGACTTTGCCCACCCATTACCTGATTTTGTATAATTATACAGATGATTTTATAGTAACATGACAAACTATTTTTAGTACTCTACACTCTGTACAGTATAGTAAACTAACACTATATTTTTAATTTTCAGGGAATGAAAATTGGTTGTTTTGACAACTATGGTTGTCAAAAATGCCGCTCCCAAATATTTTATGCTGTCTGATTTCTGGTCACATGGTGGGACTGAATTTTCCAGCCCTGTTGTGTTCGGGTGGAGCCATGTGACTAGTTCTGCCCACTGAGTAATGAATGGAAGTGACATGTCACAGGAGGCGAGCATTTAACTCCTGGTGTAAGACCCTCTGGTGCACCCCCTCCACTTCTCTTTAGCATGGCAACTCTCGGTGTTGGAAATAGTGGCCCCTCAATCATCTTAAATCACTGATTATGAATTCTAAAGGATTATGAAGAGCTTCCTGCTAATCTACAACAGAAATGTAACTTTGGGTAATAGAAATAAGCCTTTGTTGTTCTAAGCCATTGAAGCTTTGGGGTAATTTGTTATTGTAAGAGATCCTAGCCTATCCTGACTCAGGCTGGTATGTTTATAATAACCAAACTTAGCAGAGCATCTGCTTTATTAAAGTCAAATAAAAAGAGAACAAAAGATAACAAATTCTGAACATTTCCACATCTCTAACAATTTAGAAAGTCTTTCAGAGCTTCCTAGTTCCTCATGATAGCCAATACGTTTCATTTACTTTTGGGTAGTATGGTAGAAATCTTTTCTGCAAATAGTATGGATGTGTGTTCATGAGAATGAGGGGATTCACTGGGCTGAATCCTGTGGAATATTCTAAAAGTTGTTCTCTGCATAAATATCACTAATTTGTCATTTGTATCATATCAATTGGAGAACATAGAATTCACTAAGCATGGCGATTAAACCAGATTTCTGTGTACATAGAAGTTTGCTTTATACGACATGCAGTTTTTGGCTGCTTGGTCATCTATTCTCTTGGTTTTTTATAACACCATATAATGACTGCATCAAATATGTGACATTACCACATGTGACTTAGAGACAGCGGTTCAATTTCCTAGTCTTTCTGCCAAAAGCCTTACTATAATTTTCTGTGATATATATATATGACCTTCATAAAGGTCATGGAAAGATTTGTATTATCTTTTAATTCTATTTTTCCATGAACTTTTTGAAGTTCCCTCATATATACATATCAAAACAACATGGTAACATATACTTCATTTCATATCTATAAGCCATTTTTGACCCCGTGATATAATAGCTTAAAGTAGGATATCAAGCAGAATTCTTTTTAAATAATAATAATTTTCCTAATACCTTATATGAACTACAATTACCTTCCAAATGAGAAAATATAGGACATCTGTGATTTTTTTTTAATTAGGCAGGAAAATTGCGGCAAATTGTAAATAACTAAAATGTACAATCAGCAACAGATGTAGAGCTGAGAGAGGCCACTGGAACTTAAAACATGGTTAATACAAAGGGCAAAGGAAGAGTGAAATTAACGTCGGGCTCTGTGAAATTAGGAGGAGCGAGAGAAGCTTATTCCTTGAGACAAAAGTAATGTTTAAGGACCTGCAACATAAAACATCTCCCATGTATTTTAGGTAGTTCCTAATAGAGCAGGTTACTTTCCAATGAGGAAAAAAGGGAAAAGCTTTTCTTCCATAGCCCCTGACACAGTGCAAGCACTGATACTCACCTTTCCAATTCCCAGCCATTCTTTCTCCTCCATGTGGGTTCCTAAGCTATGGGACATTCCTAAAGTAAATGCCATGATCACAATTGACTGGACTGAGTTCCACTAGGAGACCCTTGAGACTACTGGGTGACTACAATGTTTTCTTAATTCTAACACCTCTTCAAATAGAAGATGCACATATTGTTATGACAGCTTGTCAAGAAAAAAGATACTTCCACAATAAATGGAGACATTGAGCTTCAGATGCATCTTTACATTCACATTTGAAGGGCGGGGAAGGTTGGAGTTGTACCTTGAAATCAAGAAACTTTGTAAATCCTCAGTTCCCGTCTGTCCAACCTATTCCTCGGTCCACTCAACCTTGTCTAGGAAATGACCTGCTCCTTCACCGAGAAGTTCAAGGTCATTCAGAATGGGCCCCCTTCAACCTTTATTACCGCCTCCACTCAGAATTTGCGTGTGACTTCATTGATTCTCTTTCCACGCCCTCCTGTCTCAGAGCAACTAGCTCCCCTGCTCCCTCCACAGGATGCTCTACACCTTCTCCTCCGGGGATCCATCCTGCAAGCGGTAAGCTCAGTCCTTCCCTCTCACTGGTTTTTTGCCCTCAACTAAATCCAGCTTGGCTATCCTTTAATTTTAAAAAAGCTGCTTCCTTCTCAGACTACCGTTATGTCATTCTGCTTCCCGTCACTGCCTGGTGCTCTTGAAAGAGTCCTCTATGCTTGCCACCTCCGCTTCCTCACCACCCACCCGCTCGTTAATCCCTGGCAATCTGGCCTCCACCCCTACTCCTCTCTCATAGGTCGCCAGCGAGCACCTAACTGCCAAATCCAACAGCCTCCGCTCAGTCCTCTGACTATCCCAGCTCCAGCAGCGTCTGACACCAGTGACCACACGTCTGTGACATTTATTTATTTATTTATACCCTGCCCGATTCCAATGAGGAGAAAAGACACATAAAATAGAGTGGGAGAGCATCAATCAGAAGTAGGAGACCCAAAAAGAAAAGGGATCCATAAAGAAATGAGGCCAAAATTAAAATGCAAATAAAAGGGCAGTCATTCTCAACTAGGGGCAATTTTGCCCCCCAGGGGACACTTAGCAATGTCTGGAAACATTTTTTGGTTGTCACAACTGCAGAGTGCTACTGGGATCTAGTGGTAGAGGCTGGGTATGCTGCTAAACATTCTACAATGCACAGGACAGCCACACAGCAAAGAATTATCCAGCCCCAACTGTTAATGGTGCCAAGCTTGGGAAATTTCACTGTAGAGTCCGATGATTTATGGGCAGCTCTCTTCTCTCTGACTTATCTAAATATTACATATGACTAACAATCCCTTCCTTGAAATGGTCTCCTGTACTGTCATTCCCAACTCCAGACCTTGCTGGGAATCCTACCTCACCCTGAACCCCCTTTTGACTTTGCTGGGTCTCCTCACAATCTCATTCCATTAAATGCCCGTCTTAGAGAAGCCTCTATTTACCTCTTCCAAGTAAAGAAATACCCCTATTATACTCTTCAAGGTGGCCTATGATCTTCCTTCATGGAAAACTGCAATTGATGAACTAATTGATTAACTGATCATGTGGTTATGGATTCGATACTTACACTAGAAGCTCTGTGAGGACAGGAACGCACGTGTCTTGTGCTCTCCTGTTTCACAGGGGCAACCAGAGTGCCTGGTGCAGATAAAGCTCCCAAAAAGTGTGTTGAGCGACTTGAACTGAATAAAAATGTCACACTTTTACAGCCAAAGCAAGGCAAACTGCTCAAATTATCTTGTTCCCATTGGCTATTGAGACTTCTCTTTAAAGAAACTGAGTGGAAGTCAGTTTTATCTTAGCTAGATTCTAAGTTTTAATTTAGTTACCTTAGTAACTTAGTAAGGTGTATTCTGCATTGACATTGGAGAGTCCTGGTCCAGCAGGATGTTTCCCAGTTACTTTTCAACCTATCTGTGTTTTCTTAGTGTTTTCTACTTCAAAATGACCTCCAAAGTCAGTTTGCTTCAAAATAATTTTTTCTACTGCTTTTCTTATTTATAGATTGTAAATAAACATTGACACAAAAGCCCTCGGTGAAACTTGCAACACCTGCGCAAAGGCCTGGCTGCTCAGTCAGAGGCTGAGGACACCAGCAACAATGTCTTGTGTTCCTGTGGCTTCTTCCCTCGGAAGGCTCCCAAATCCTCCACAAACTCTCCAGGGAGATATACAAGGAGAGTCCTCAATGAGCACCACCTCTTATCTGACTCCAACCCCACTACATAAACAGGCAGGAGAGTGGGGCTTGATTCCCTTGAAACTCCTGGGCAGTCCAGAAAAAGAGTGTAATTGCCCACATTGGAAAGATGCCTATGCTGAATGGTAAACTTGTCCTATATGCCATAAAATGAAGATCTTGACGAGAGCAAACATGTGTGGTCATTTTCCAATGACTGGAATGTGAAGATACTCAAAGGGTCAACAGTAGAAAAAAATTACCATCAAGTTTCAAAGGTAAAATGCAATACTATGATTTTAGCTGATGGATGTTTCTAATTTGTTTCAAAGAAATAGGTTCCAGTACAATAGTAGTAGCAGCAGCAGGAACAGCAGCAACAGTGTAACAACAGTGACTGTTAATTGAGCACTTATTATGTGCAGGTCCTATTCTAAACACTCTACAGGCAGTATCTCATCTAATCCCCACACTAATTCCACTTGATGGAAGCCATCAGAGGCTGAGCGATATTTAATCCAACAGAGCAGGACAACTCCCCTCTTAAAGTTAGATACATGGGAAAACTATAAGTTCTAGAAGAGCCACAGGAGATTTCTTTTACTCTACCGGGAAAACAAAACAAAATAGAATTCAACCTATGATGTTGAGCTATTTCACCAGTAATCCAGAGGCCTAGCCAGTATTCAAGTGGCTCTTGTAAATGTAGGCACCTTCCTTCCCTCTTTCTGAAATGACAGCCCTGCATGTCCAGTGGGCAGGATGTGTCTGGTTTGTTTCCAGGGGGGAGTTATGCATGGAAATGTCCAATACTGCTATATTTCAGGGGATGTGAAGAAGGTCATTTGAACTATTCAAAACAGAATATAATACCAGTGATGAAGCTGACAATGATCACAATGATAATGGAAAAGGGAACTTTGACAGTATCTTGGTAAAGAAGGAAAGCCCAGGGCGTCATTGCTGCCAGGCAACAGCTGCATCCCCGTGGGGAGGTAGGTGCCTTTGCTGCGTGGCATGACAGAGCACGAGGATCCACACACTCACCTGGGAGCAGCCTGGGGCACTGCACACAAATGGCCTCTCCTGCTCCAAATTCATCTTGGATTCCTCATAAATCTAAAAGGTCAGAGGGAGAGGGAGAAAGGAAAACAGAAATCCATGAGTATCTCCTACTTCCACCTGAGAAACAAGAGAAAGGCAATCACTCGGAGCCCACTTTCTACACTAATTCCCAAATTAGACATTAACAGGGGTGAACACAGGTCCTGCTGTGCTGAAGTTCCTTGGGCTCCCCCAGTCGTGGCTCCTATTGTGCTTTCTTGAGTGCATATGAACCATAATTTGAAGAAAACTGCCATGGAGCTATCGCCAGCAGAAATCCTGCCTATGGAAAACCACCTAACAGTTAAGACCCCACTTGTGCAGGAAGATCCTGAAGCAAAGTGCACACCAATCCTTCTTCAGTCCCACTGGAAGCTTTTGGTGTTGGCTACTTAGGACAGCAAAGCGGGGCAGTCACCGGGTAATCATCATTGTGAGGGTTAACCCTGAGCAACACGTTCAATGATACACCCATGATCACCCCAGCAAGCTTCAGTATTTCCAAGGCATGCAAAAGTAGCCCTGGGACCAGTGAACCACATGACTCTGGTGGTAAACCATGGTCTTAAATTTCCTTTAGTCTCAGGCATGCAATGATGTCTCAACAAGATTTTCCAAATTTGCAGGGGTAAACAGAAAATGAAAAAAAAAAAATTACCTTGGATATTTTGTTAATTTGGGTTTATAAACTGATTTGAAATTAACATTAGATTAAAGCTGCTACCCGTCCAGTCGAGATAAATTCTTCAGAATAAGGCAGCTTTCAAGGAGAAAAGCCGAACATTGTAATCAGACATATGTTAAATTATACTGTAGTTTCTTTTTATGTAGCAGTTCAGTTCTAAGGTTTGTTCATTAGGCAAAAATTGAGTGTAGTTAAAATTACCTTTGCAAATCCTTCCAAAAGCCAAAAAAGAAGTGTATATTTATGGTTACCAATATACACAGTAACATAATTTTTAAAAAATCATAGGAGGTACTATGCAAATTTAGGTTACACAATTTAAATAGTTTTCTAAATCATATTCTCATTTTTCCCGCATTTTAGAGTTGAATTTTTATAAGTTACATGTGCTGCTAATGTTACATGTCTCTATTAGTGAATTAAACCTACTGCTTTAATTCAGAGCACAGGAAGCAATTTACTTTTTTATAATACTGCCTGTAGGTGATTCCAGAAGGACTCCCAAACCTTTGCCCCTAAAAGGGGAGCTCTGCTTGGAGTCATGGAATAGTCACCCTTTGTCTGAAGGAAGCATCATTGTCTTTCAACCAAAACCAGTTCTACTTTGTATGTCGTTACACCTTCCCCCCCAAACACTAACACATTTGATGTATATTCTTTGGGAAAATATGCATACTTTCACTTTTCTGAAGCAGCAAGTAAAAAGACTTGCTTAGATAACACAGTCAGTCAGATATTAAAAAACAAAATGAAATAAATTTTAAAATGTAAACCTTCTTCAAACCACTACTCCTCATGAGCATACAATTTTCATGGAGCAATGCCTTTCTCACTCTCCACTGGCAAGGACTTCCCACCGGTCACTCATCGATATAGTTATTAGCATAATCTTATAGCTTTCCTGTATAAAGCATATCATTTAAACTCTTTTACTATATTATATTTAGAAGAAGAAAAAGTCACAAATATCTTTGGGGTCTTTGTGCTTGCCCTTGTCTGAGGAGTCATGAGCAACGAAGGTAACTTCCCATATCTAATGTTTCATTTGATTTTGCCATCACGGGTAACAGGGCATCACTCCTCCCCACTATGAATACTGACAATTTACTTCTAAGTCTCAAAATAAAGGGTGACTTTAAAGCTGAGAAAATGACTTTGATCCATGATAGAATGAACAGTAGAGTAACTGGGTTATCCATTAAATAAACATGCTTTGTTTTTCTAGTAAATTTTTTTAAAAGCTTTTCTGGAACTTCTCTGTCTCTGTGGCCCTCATCTGCTTGACCATTGCCAGATCATTTAATTACTTCATGCCTCAATGTACCCTCCTTCACAAGAGGGGTATAAATATCAGTCTTCATCTCCCTCAGTCCTGTGTCATACTGATCAGTTACAGGGCCAGTTAAGACATTTTCAAATTCTGGACAAAGGGCTGTGTCTAAGCATGTGTGTTTAGAGGTAGGGGAGGTTTTGTGGGAAAGCGTCACTGGAACTTCTCCTTAATATTAATTACTCCCTATTTATAAAATTATAAAATATAAATTATTACGTTATTTGAGTAAGGTGAGTCTTTCTTGGGTACCACTTAAAAGCTCTAGTTGCTAGCCAACATTATGATTACGTAACAGTAAAACAGGAAAGTTTCATATATACACATTTATGGTCTACGTCTGAAAATAATAATTAATGATAATAATCAGATCAATGCCCAACCAATAGCAGTGGTCAAGACTAGAAGTGTTACTGCTGAAGATTTAAAAACATTCATTAGTAACCAAAGTGAGGAAAGAGATTGACCAAACCCATGCACATAAGCGTGAGGACAAAGTTTTCTACCACAGTCACAACTCCATCCCAAACCCTGGTCCACCAAAACACTGACTTTCCCCATAAATTCAGTCCCATACTACTAATACTTTAGCAATTTAATATCGACATTGGCTACCTGATCTTAATTATCGTTACATTTTGCATATGAGCTGCAGCAAATACCTTGGAATTATACTATGATGTTGGTGCTTGGAGACAAAGTTCAGCCATATTTCCCCTTGACATAGTTACTCTGTCTTACAGAGCTTTCATGATGTGGATGGTATGTTTAGAGGAATATGATCCATCTAATTTGAAATCCACTGAGATATGCCAGTAAAAGAAATGTGCCTCAGGAGACACAATTTGAGAAATACCAAGTCTGTCCTCAAATCATTTAGTGTTTAGTCATCAATAGGTTCTACTGAGTTGCTATTGTCATTTTATTATTTTTATTGTTTAAACATAAATGAATCGGTATCAATTTATTTCATGCTATGGACCAAATATGTTTTGGCAATATAGTATGAGAATCAAATCCTTAAGGTAACATGGCAGTTGCTAAACTAAAATAAGTTTTAAGTGATTAATAAGGTCTGAGGGGAGTGGGTGTGTATATGTGAGTGTGTAAACCTCCACAGCTTTATTTTAATGCTCTACAGTACCCACATTGAGCCCTCTGCAAGCAGCACTCCCCTGGTCATTCCTTTCTGTGTAGGTGTTTGCAATAGTTTTACTAAATGGTACCACTCTACCACGTAGGCTTTATTTTTATCAACTAGTATGATCTGGTCTGATGCATTAGTCAAGAGCCATGGTTTATTTTTATGGTCTGTCATTATGGTTCTTTTCTAGCACATATTGTAATAATTATTCTTTCAAACGGACTCCTACTAAATCCCTGCATAGATTCTTTTATCATCCATCAGGTGGGGGCAAATTACTCAGACATGATTTTAGCCAGGTTGTTCCACATTTGGTCCTCAGAAGTCAGGCCTCATCCTCTCATTTCCCATTCAGTTGTTTTACTGGTTGGGGTATTTTTTTTTTTTTTTGTCTTTTGTCTTTTTCCATGTCCGGCAACGGATCGCAACCCTCAGTGTTGCCCCCGTACCGGACCGGGGACCGGCAACGGGATTGCAACCCTCGGTGTCGCTCCCGCGCCTCGCTCAGCCAGTGAGCGGGAACCGGTCTGTATGTGGGATCCGAACCCTCGGGCGGGGGCCCCGCCGCGCTTCCCAAGCGGCGCACTATCCAGTGCGCCACCGGGCCAGCCCCTGGTTGTGGTTTTTTAATGAACCAAATTTTGGTTGGCAATCACCATACCCCAGGCTCCACTGCATAAAGTTTACATAGCAGGCATTCAATAAATATTTGTGGAATGGGTAATGAATCCTGAGTCATCACAATAAACCACCCCAAACAGGTTGCCCATTCTCTACTCCTGAGGCAGTGGTTTTCAAACACTTTTTGCCCAGAATCAAATTTTCAGTGGAACAAGAGGTTGTGTGGGCCACTCACTCTACCCAGTTATGATCAGAGAATAAATCTCTCCAGATTTAATGGAAAAAAAGTCAAAGTTGCTTTTGGTGGAAACAATGAGATGACACTAGTTGTTATTAAATTTCACAAGCAAATGTATTAATTCATTATAAATTCAGTCTGTTAACATTGCCATAGACCTTGAAACCACTAAAGTCCAATCTTTTAACCATGTGTGAGCCACAAATGACCCCTGTGGAGCACTCTTTGAAAAACACTGAGTGATACCATAACTTTGGTTAGACACAGTCATAATTGTGGGAGACACTCTGTCACCATTTAATAATTTCTATATAGTCCTAATTTTTGTTCCTCTTCTCCAAAATTCAGATTCAATGCTTTATTAGAACAAATGCCTCATGAGTCCAATTTCCCTTTGAATTTTTGGAAAACAATAAAAAAAACCCTAATAACAAATCCTAACAGTACATAAAGTGAGTTGAGATTTTTCATAGTTGACAAGGAGTTGACAGGCTTGATTTACAATTCAAACCCTCCACTGCCACTGGGTTCCTCCAGCCTCTAGATGAGCAAGAATCTCTTTCATTGTTCTATGTTTGACCCCACAAATTCCTGGTCTAAAATGGGAAATTGTCCACAATCGCTGTTGCAATCTATTCAAATGCTTTGCCAGCCAATTAGGGATATACTTGGAACTGCCATTTCATGAAAGGCAAACACTGCAAAAAGCAAATGTTACTAAAGACTTGGATAGTCTACACAAAATACTATAAATATCTATTTTAAACTTAAGGGTAACAACTGAGCCCAGAGGGGGAAAAAATCAACATCACCTGGTTTGCTATAATCAGCAAAGAGTCTAAATCATAAGAATACTAAGACTCCAATCTTAGTGGAATGGCACAAGTTTCCCCCAATAACAGCAGAAAGATTCAAACAGTGATACAGGATTTGGGACAGTAAGACATAAAAAGGGTTATTCTAATCTGAAAGTCTGGCATGCACACTTATCAATATTCAAAGTTATGGGAACTTCAAAGATGCAAACTGAAGTTGTAAATCTCAAGGAGCACAAACAATAAATTTGATATGTCCCCCTCAGCCCTGAAAGGAAGGCTTGAATTTTAATAGTGATGTTAACGTTTGTCAGCATTATTGCCCTAGTATGAGTGTGGAAAGAGCCTTCTTGGCAGGATGGACATGAAACAGACCTTGCTATCTTGTTGAGCTCACTAGACCTGAGGAAATTAGTCCTTCCTAAAGTGCCAAGTAGAGCTGACAAACAGGAGCATCTCGAGTCCATCACACTGCATGACACTCCAGATCAATCCTGCTTTCTTCCTGGGAGTGAAGGTTGTTTAGTAATTAAACTAGTTAAGGACATAGCCAATTTGCACTTTGTGTTTCAGAAAAAAAAAAAATATTCCTCTCAAGGT
>NW_007735904.1:70732-71670 GCF_000696425.1 Galeopterus variegatus
TTTAGTAATTAAACTAGTTAAGGACATAGCCAATTTGCACTTTGTGTTTCAGAAAAAAAAAATATTCCTCTCAAGGCATTGGTCAGAAGAGTAAGGAAGCACACACAACAGTAACCCAACACACATTCAACAAAAACACACTCTAAATTTATTTTATCCTAAGATGCCTAATTCTACTTTCAAAGCATGGATGCAGGATGGTTCACCTCACACGTAGTGTGCTGTTGGAAATGAATTATATATTCGATTTGAGACTAAGACTCTCTTTCTTTGGGAGGGATATTGTACCTTTCATTATCTTATTTGCTCATCTGTAAAACAGGACCATTGTAGTGAAATGTTGTAAAACAGGAATACTAAAAAATGTGTTGCTTGAAAAGATAACTAAGGAAAAAGCTAACGGTAAAGTAATAGAAAGGTAAACCCTTTCGATTTTAAATATATCTTTATTATTCAAACTTGAATATTGTAACTTCAAATACAAAATTAAACACCGTTGAATTTCAGTCCAAGAAAATCAATTACTTTGTGTCTTTGTATCTTTCTGTGTATCTGTGTGTCTTTCTCTGTCTTTGACTATGTGTATCTTCTCTCTCTAAAATTCTTTGTATGTTTCTTTGTACATCTGTTTCTCTGCATGTGTCTTTGTCTTGCTAGGTATGTATATCCTTCTGTCTGTTTGAGTGTCTGTCTCTTTATATCTGTCTGTCTCTCTTACATACGCACATACACACACATTTTATCAGTAGTGTTCTTACTAGATTTACTGGTAAAAAGATCTAGTAGGCTTGTTTCCTGTTTCAGTGTTATTCTTGAAGTGGGCTGCAGTTAGAATCTGAATTTCATTGGGCTATTATTATTTGCAGCTGTGTGACCTTTTTAACCCCTGCTTTAAAAGTGACATTTCAGCCCTCGAGCTTGAAACGCCTGAATGCTGC
>NW_007735905.1:0-7810 GCF_000696425.1 Galeopterus variegatus
CCAGCCTCCTGAGGACTGCAGCAGCAAGCTTGTCCAGGGACCATGCCAGATGGCCTTCCCAGAATCTCTGGATGGACTGACTGGTGAAGATACTTTCCCAAACAAAACCAGTCTGCAAAGATTGGTATAATGCCCTACTTCTTCAAGTGAGCAGACACTAGTGCATGGCCATTAGGATAAAAATTTAAAATTGAAAAAAAGAAAAGAAAAGAAATCATGGAAATATGACATCTCCAAAGGAATGAAAAAAGCACCAGTAATCAACCCTAAAAGGATTCAAAATAGTTGTTTAAGGAAGCTCAATGAGCTTCAAGAAAATACAGAGAAACAACCAAATAAAAACAGGAAAGCAATAAATGACCAAAATGAAATTTAACAGAAAGAATGAAATTATATATATTTCAAAAGGTCAAACAAACTATGGAGCTGACAAATACAATGAACGAAATGAAAAATGCAATGGAGAGACTCAACAGCAGAATTGATCCAGGAGAAGAAGGAATCTATGAACTCGAAGATAGATTATTTGTTTTTTTTTTTTTTTGATCTTTATTTTTTATTTTATTTTTTTTATTTTTATTTTGTCAATATACAATGTATATGATTATTATGGCCCATCANTAATCATATACATTGTATATTGACAAAATAAAAATTTAACGAAAAAAAAAAAAAGAAAACAAAGGGACCAAACAAGACCAGCCATGTGCAGATGTGGTTTGACTTGCTCACAGCTGGGATCAACAGGGGAAAAAATCAACCAACAACCAAATGCAGTCCTGTTCACCTTGTGGCAACAATTGTGCCCCAAACAGCATTTCACCAAACTTCCCAAAGAGGAAAATGTCAAGGTATGCCCAGTGATTCTGAAAGATTTTTTAAGTATGTCCATGGAGATGGATGGACTGTTCTCCTTTGGCCAGGGAGCAGGCTGAGGTGCTCGCTTTTTGGGGACAGATGAGGACCAGAGGCCTCATGTTGAATGTTCAATACATTGGTCAGAGACAAATGCACAACATGTATTGGCCTTGGTGGCTGTCTCTTGGCGTCTGGCTCACTCACTTCCTGCCGCCATGTTTCTTCCTTCTGTGCCCACACATAGCCCATTTAATGCTCCAGTATGGCCATCGAAAAAACCTGATGGTACCTGGAGAATGACTGTAGATTATCGAGAACTGAACAAAGTAGTGCCTTCTTTGCACATGGCTATGCCTCCATTTCATGATTTAATGGATCAGCTGACAACTCAGCTGGGAACTTATCATTATGTACTTGACATTGCAAATGCTTTCTTCTCTATCCCAATCTCAGCTGATAGCCAAGATCAATTTGCCTTCACCTGGGAAGGAAGGCAATGGACTTTTCAGGTGTTACCCAAAGGATACCTGCACAGCCCAACCATCTGTCATGGTTAAGTGGCTGGGGACCTAGTCAAGTGGACTAGGCCCAGCATGGTTACAATGTTTCATTATATAGATGATGTCTTACTAATCTCTGATTCTCTTGCAGATTTGACCCAGGTGGCCCCAATGCTGTTAAGCCATTTGGAGCAACGTGGGTGGGCCATGAATACAACCAAAGTGCAAGGAACTGGACTGTCAGTCAAATTCTTAGGAGTTCTTTCATCAGGTAAGACATGAGTCATCCCAGAAGCTATTATAGACAAAATACAGGCATATCCCTGGCCCACAATGGTAGCTCAGCTACAGGCATATTTGGGATTTCTAGGGTTTGGGAGAGCTTTTGTACCCCATATGGCCCAAAGGGCCTGCCCATTGTATGCATTAACAAAGAAAGGAGTCCCTTGGTATTTAACTGAGGAAGTAGAATGGGCTTACCATGCTACAAAGAGGACAATACCGCAACTGCGAGCTTTACAAGTGGCTGATTTCACTAGGTCTTTTGAACTAGATGCGCATATAACCTAAGAAGTGTCAGGATGGGTTTTGTGGCAGAGGTAATACCAATTCCAAACACCTACAGGATTTTGATCTCAGCTCTGGAAGGGTGCTGAAGTGCACTATTCTCTGATAGAGAAATAGTTTGGAGCTGTGGATTCTGCCCTGATGGCTACTGAAATTATCATAGGAACAGCCAAGGTCCTAATAAGGATGATGTATCCCCTACTGAGTTGGTTGCACGTGTGGGCAACCACCCCCAAAATGGGTGTAGCTCAAACCCCCACTCTGTCCAAATGGGGAGCATATGTAGAACAAAGAACTGTATCAGCTGAGGAAAGTGATTTTGCAAAACTGAACAACCCTAGATATGTTAACAGCCTCCCAAGGAGGGGTGTGTACCCTCATTGGAACAGAATGTTGTATATACATCCCTGACTATCATCATAATATTACTCAGGCTTTACAACAATTAGCCAGTGAAATTCATGCTGTTCAGAAAATGACTGGAGAACCCTTCCAAGAATGGTCGGCCAATATGTCATCTTCCTGGAGGTGGGCATTAGCCATACTGGGAGGGGGAGCCTGTGTTCTAGTACGATGTTGTTGCAGTCTGTATTGCTGCTGTGGCCTATGGATACAAGGGTCAACTCTCCTCACTAAGGGAACATCACAGAAGATGCCAGATGCATAGATTGTACAGCAAGGGAAACTGAAGGGCTGGAGTGTGAAGGAAATGGAGACAGTGTGGTCAGGTTCCCTGACCTCATATCTGGCTGGACATGACTCAACATGTCCACTGTAAACATGTTGTGTAAGAGTAGTATGAGTGCACCCATGTACTCCTTGGCTAGTTGCCACTGTTGTGTACTTCAGTATAAAAGACAACAGCTCTGATATGTTGGCTAGTGAAGCTCACATTCCAAATAAAGCATGTCTACCTTGCCAACAGCTCCCAGAATCTTTTTCCAACTACCTAGCTCACAACCTTGCACAGAAAGGGGTTGAGGGGTATGTGATCCAGCCCAAACAGGGATATACTAGGATTAATTTGCATATAACGAGCATTGTTAGTAATGGGGTGCAGAATGTTTTAGCAGTGGAAGCTGATAACAAAGACATGGCATTTCTTGTTGTAAAAGTCAACTCCATGGTTTTGAAAGCAGGGAAGCAGCAGTCTTGGGAAATATCAGAGTAAAGATTACAGAAAGAGTTTCAGACCAACAGCAAAGCTTAAAACCTTCTCCTATAAATTATTTAAGAACCAAAGAGGCAAGTCAAAACACAGGTGGAATCTTAATTAGGGTAAAATCCATTAGTGATAATTAAGAAAGGATATAACCTTGCCAGCTGGAGTGTGTTAGAACCGGCATGGAGTGTTTCAGCTGATCCCCGTTCCCCTGCAGCTTCCCCTTCCCTGGGACACTGCTCCCAGGGGTGCCTCCCTCACAGGCTATGGGTGCTCTATTTGGCACTGCTTGCATCTTGGAAGCTCAGGTGCAAAAGGTTTATGAAAAGCAACAGGATTAAGTACACAATTACCCTGTAAACTCCTTGTTAAGGGAACCTCCCCCACCTAACTCCCAGGATATTACATTTGTTCGGTAGACTTTTTTAAATTTCAATTTGTCCCATAGTCTGGGCTGTTATGCTTGTGGAATAGCATTGTTATCAGTGGGATATTAATTGCATTCCCTTCTTCCTACTTGGAGCAACAGATCTTGCTCCCCACCTAGATCTTCAGGGCCTAGCACAAGTTAACCTACTTCCATGTTGACTTGGACTAATTTACTGTAAGGAGCCAATAGCAAGCATCGTCTTGTCAAGTTGCTTTTATTAAGTACAGGATCATAAGTGAGGAGCCAAAGTTGGTTTTAGGGGAAGGCAAAGGAAAAGGCTGCAGAGCTGATCATGGGGCTGATCATTGGGTTGGGAGGAACCCAGTTGGGGACACCCACAGATCCTCCTCAAGGGCAAAATACCCTATTGCAGAGGACAATCTAGAGAGGATTTTGACACAGTGATCATCCCTTTAGACTTTCCCTTTTTCTTCTTTGCAGGGGATCATGGGAAGCACTCAGTCAATTCCCCTGGATTCCCCTCTCAGATGTATCCTTAACCATTGGGACAGGTTTGACCCAGACAATCTGAAGAAGAAATGCTTAATCTTTTCTTATAACAAGGCCTGGCCTCAATATAAGCTTGGGGACCAAGAGCTGTGGCCTCTAACTGGGAGCACCAATTACAAGATGATCTACCAACTAGATCTATTTTGCAAGAGGCAAGGGAAATGGTCAGAGGTTCCTTATGTCCAGACCTTTGTGACTCTGCATCAGGACCCCTCATTATGCAACAAAATTTCAAAGACCGATCCCAAAAAGCCACAACAAGTTCCAGATCAAACTGATGACCCCCTGCTTCAGCATCCACCTGTCTCTTAGGGGGAACATAGGCCCCCTCCATATTGTCCAACGTCTACCATCTCTGCCCCTGCAGCCCCCCTCTTTAGCCCTTCCCATCAAGAAGTGGCACTCTGGACCCTGCTTTGTCCCCTTCAGCCATCCTCCCTCTCCAGGCAGTGGCAGGTGCTGAAGGTCCCATTATGATCCAAGGGAACTTGGACCTGAATGTCATGTCCATGAAGTTGGAGTGTTGACTTGTAGCACTTCATTTCTGGCACATGAGAAAGGATTTCAGCTCCCACTTCCATCCTGCTGACACCTGCTAAGCCAAAGTAGAGCACTGACTGGAAGAACCTCATTGCTGCCAAGTGGGTGTGGAAGTGTGGCTTCCAAATTAACCTTGCTGACCCTAGTGCAGTGTGGGATGCAGTATGCTACGCCTCACTCCACGTTGTTCCACTTCATTGCTGTTGGATAAGGTCCAAGCTCAACACTTGGCCTCACTGACACTGCACTCGTAGGGAAAGTGGAGTGTCAACTAGGATGGCTTTGTTTGACTTCATTGCTTCTGGGTAGAGGAGGAAGTTTGGACTGTTACTCGGTGCCGTTTACACCATGATGATGGGGGCATTAGATTGCTACCTACCACCACCAGACACGGGGTAAAATTAAGTCTCCACTTGGCCCTGCTGACAACACCCCTGTGATGAAATCAGAGTACCTCTTACTACAACCTGTGGAGGATACTAACATTAATAAAGCATATGTATTTCACAGGGCCTAACTTGTAGCATAGTAGGGACACAGCCCTTAGTTTTTAGCAGGGCTACAGCCCTGTAGTTTAGAGAATAGCCTAACTTTTTAGTATACACATAGAAACACTAAGTTTGGGGAAATAAGAAAACTTTCCCAGGACTAAAGTCTCTGTTGTAGATAAGAAAATTGTAACACAGCAAAAGTGATTGCTCTACAGGCAGTCATCCTTGGTACAGATAAACATAATGATGGGAAAGTATGTGACCTAAAAGCTTCAAGGTTGGGGATGTTCCACATCTTGCCTTCAGCTGTTTCTTTGAGTTTCTTAGGGAACTAAGTGTTGCCATGACGATTATCTCATTGTTTCTTTTCGTAACCACCTGTGTTCTTCTTTAACTTTCTTGCCTGGGCAACAAAAACTGAGAGAAAAACTGATTTGGAGTTATTCTTAGGAATCCTGCTCTCTTGAGGGAATTGCTCCTGGGATTAACCCCTGCGGGCCTCTCACCACCCTGAGGAAATGGGCTTTGAGTAATCCTTTGCGTCTCCGTCACCCTGGGAGAGGTGACAACCACCAAGCAAGATGTGGAAGGTTAGCTCACCATTTATTACCGCTCACACTGGTGAAGGGCAGCTTTTCTTTTAGCTTTTGGCTGCTGTAGGATGGGTATTATATCTTAAAAAATGTTTTCCATTCTGCTAAGCTATCTGCTTTCTGTTCCTTAGGTTAGAGAAGAATTATCTTCTTCTTTTTTTGCCTTTTGGTTGTTTGGGGTTGTAGGCTTCCCCACTGTCCCATCTGGGATATATAGGAGGCGAAAAAGAATGTCCAGGGAACTCACCACCACACTATCCTCAAGTCCCAAGATTCCTAGGCAGTCTGTCTTCTTTTTTTCACCTTTCAGAGCATTTCTATGTTTATTCATTATGCTATGTAAAGAAATTTTAAGTCATAACAGGAAAAATGAGGGAAGAAAAAGGTTTCAATATTAGCTGAAACCAGACATTATTCCATTCTGATTTTTAAAAATTCTGTTCATCCTCTTAAGCCTGACATCTGAGGGATTTCTCAAATATTTATTTTGTCAATATACAATGTATATGATTATTATGACCCATCACCGACACCTGCCGCCCTCCTCCCTCTCTAGCCTCCCCCCCAAGAATGTCCTTTCCGTTTACTTGTAAAAACTTCAAAAAAGTATAGTTGTTATATCTTCTTCCCCGCCCCCCCCCCGGTTTTTTTTTGTGTGTGTTTGTGGGTGAATTAATTTGTTTATTTTTTAGCTCCCACCAATGAGTGAGAACATGTGGTATTTCTTTTTCTCTGCCTGACTCGTTTCACTCAATATTATTCTCTCAAGGTCCATCCATGTTGTTGCAAATGGCAGTATTTCATTCGTTTTTATAGCTGAGTAATATTCCATTGTGTATATATACCACATTTTCCGTATCCACTCATCCGATGAAACAGGTTTTGAATTCTCATCTTGCATAAAGTACTGAGATAAGTGTCGGGCGATGGAAAGGTAAGAGTGAAAGGTGGATAAGACAGCTTCCAGGAGGAGTGCCAAGTGGGGGATCCATGAGGACAGGGCAGCTCTGAGGGTCTCACTGAGCACTGACGTGGCAATGAAGCCACTGAGGATCCCAGCCTAGTCATGCTGCCAACAGGAGGAGGAAGGAGATGGGAGGCACCAAGGCCAGGTGAAGGCAGCAGCTCTTAAACCCCACGGCACGCAGTAGGTCTCTAATTTCTCATTTCAAATTTTCAGCTTAAATTAGCAACAAATATTGAGGAAGTGAACTATGCAATGTTATAACTAACGATAAATTTCAAATGCCTATGTATATTAAATAAGTGACCTCAAAAATATTTTTGTGCGTGTCATATGAGATTTTTATTTTAAAATGTCAACATTCACAATATATTGAAAATTACATCATTTTCTACTATTTAAACTTATTTTTAAAATTTTTTAATGGACACAATAGCTGTACATATATATGGGGTACAATGTGATATTTAGATACTTGTATACAATGTGCAATGATCAAATTAAAGTAATTAGCATATCCACCCCCTTTAACATTTGTCATTTCTTTGTGTTGGGACCATTCAACATCCTCTGTTCCAGCCATTTGAAATCATACAATAAATTGTTGTTAACTATAGTCACCCTACTGTGCTACAGAACACTAGAATTTCTTCCTCCTATCTAGCTGTACTTGTGTATCCACTGACCAACCCTCTCACTATCCATACTCCCTACCACCCTTTCCAGCCTCTGGTAACCACTATTCTACCTCTATGTGATCAACTTTCTTAGCTTCCACATATGAGTGAGAACAAGCCGTGTTTCTCTTTCTGTGTCTGGCTTATTTCACTTAACATAATGTCCTCGAAGCTGCGGATGACAGGATTTCATTCTTTTTTATGGATGCATAGTATTCCATTGTGTACATATACCACATTTTCTTTATCCAATCATTGGTTTTATAAGATCTTAATTTGAAATAAATTTATTTTATCATACACCTCAGTGGTTTGGTCGTTCTGACAACCATAACTGTGGTTACCAGGTGGTCCTTAGGAACCAAGTAGTATAAAAGAGAGAGAGCAACAGCCTCTTTGAGAGATGACTCTCAGTCCTAAAAGTCCTTTGCAATAACATCTGTGTGGGCATACTGTTGGTCAAATAATGTCCCTAATATATATATAGAGGACAATAAAAATTAAGAACTATGCATTTT
>NW_007735905.1:10415-11478 GCF_000696425.1 Galeopterus variegatus
TTGAGTCATCAAAGCTGTGCCCCCCCCCCGCCCTGCCCAGCAGGTGTCCTGACTCTCTGGTGGCTGCTGGGAGTGAACTCCTCAGGGGGAGGGTCGTTCAGCCCACAATTCCTTCTTGTCTTCCCCCCCCACTCAGGTCAGCTCCCCTAGAAACCCGACTGGTACACTTCAATGTAATTCGAGGGGGACACCGGGCTCCCCTCTCCCCACCAGAAACCAGCCAGGGGCACTTCCAAACTGAGGTCCCCAGAGATGGAATCTGCCTCTTGGGAAGAGGGAGTTTATCTGGGGCCGACGCCCAGGGTGTGGCGGAGAGATGATCTGGGCGGGCTTGTCTTCCCAGCCCCCCCGACGCTGGCCGGGGACTTCCCACGCTACCAGCCCCGTCTTAGATCCGCGGGAAGAGTGGGACTATAGGCCGGTCCACAGGCCCCGGGGTGCCCCGCGTCGAGGTAAGCAATTAGCACGTCCCAGCACGTCTCAGCGGGGAGCCACACCAAACAGAGATCACAGGCCTGCCCTCACTATGCCGCCCTTCAGACCCCGCCCTAGAAAATGGAGGCAGCTTTGTTGTGGGTGCCCAGCCTGGTGTGATGGGTGGGGGCCGGGCGGGCGGGGAGTTGTCGGGCTTCGCCCCGCAAGTGGGACTTTGCTGGGGTTGACTCACAGAGGACGCAGGTTGGGCCAGTCTGGCGTGCTTCAGACGGCTTCTGGGCAGTCCCTTGCTGGGTTTCCCGGCCTTTGCTGTCTGAGCCGCCAATTCGTTCCCGCAGCCGGGCCTGGGCGCTCCCAGGAGTCCTTCTCCGTGTCGGCCCCAAAACCTCGAACCCTCTGCCGCTTATTTGTCGATGTAGTATCGTTGTTGAAAGATTTATTCGTCCTTTGTTGCTCTTAGAAATGCAGTCACTTCTCTGGTATCACAGCACACAGCACTCAGGATCGCGCTGTTTCCCGACACGGGTGCTCCAGACCCGCCGCCATTTTCCCTCTCAAGCTTTAGAAAATCCCAAGGAATCCACAAAAACACCTCCTGGAATTATTAGTTCAGCAAGGTCCCAGGATA
>NW_007735905.1:12380-15886 GCF_000696425.1 Galeopterus variegatus
TGTCGGCCCCAAAACCTCGAACCTGCTGCCGCTTGTTTGTCGATGTAGGATCGTTGTTGAAAGAATTATTCGTCTTTTGTTGCTCTTGGAAATGCAGTCAATACTCTGGTATCACAGCACACAGCTCTCAGGATCGCGCTGTTTCCTGACGCAGGCGCTCGAGACCCGTCGCCATCTTCAGGATCCCAAAAGCTTTTGCCCATTCTCATTTTTAAAAATTCTGTTCATCCTCTTAAGCCTGACATCTGAGGGATTTCTCCTGCATCAGCATATTTAAGTGGTCGGCCAATGACTGGACAGAAGTTGAACTCAAACCCTTCAAGTCAGTAATGCTTCTGACTGCTGCCGAGGCATCTGTGGTGAGTAGGGGAGTGTGTTCAAAGCTCAGGCTATGTTCAGAGATGCCCCAGTTTTAATTTATCCCATAGCCTTTTGT
Source organism: Galeopterus variegatus (assembly GCF_000696425.1). Taxonomy (NCBI): domain Eukaryota; kingdom Metazoa; phylum Chordata; class Mammalia; order Dermoptera; family Cynocephalidae; genus Galeopterus; species Galeopterus variegatus. The sequence continues at coordinate 12,817 of NW_007735905.1, forward strand.
ACCTCCTATATGCATGCATGCATGTATCTCCAGGTCTGGCAGGAATATGTGGATGACTTGGTTCTCTTCAATCTGTGCTGTGCATTCCCGCGGAGTCAATCTAGAATATGCTTGCTTTAAGCATAACCACAACCTCACGCTAGTAGAATCACCGACCCTCTCTGCTTTCCTGTCACTGAGATTAACACTTCCACTACTTGGCTACATGTTGTCGGTATTGCCACCTGCTCACAATTGAACAGGTGCCCTTTCTGCAGCATAGCTGCTAGTCCTCATAGCCTGGCCCATGTTGGCACAATCTCTGCATCAACCCAGCTGGAAGAAGGGGCTGTTAATTGGAGGAGGCCTAAGCAAAAATGCCACGGATTCCCACTTTTCTTACATATTTTTTTTTAACTCAAATGCCTTTCCTTGAATTACTTCTGACTGATACTTACAATATTGTACACTTTCATGAAGGGCAATGGTGGCACATCTGCTGTGTTTGCCTTGTCTTTGACAGATTTTAAGACCTACCCAAATCTGAATGTCCCAGTCTTTATTCTTGGAGGAAAAAGAATAAGACCTTCTTGACTTAAAGAAAATTCTGAGAAAAACCATTCTCAACTGCAATTCTCTAGCTCCTCCTCCTGATACATTTTTTACAAATAAACCATAGTTTTGTATTAAAACAATGATCTAGTAATAGTTAATTTACTACAGAACCTAAATAAACTTGGTTTATAAAAATGGAATTCTAGGGCTGGCCCGTGGCTCACTCGGTAGAGTGTGGTGCTGATAAAAATGGAATTCTATTTAGTAGTAAAAGGAGCAAACTCTTGATACATGTGATAACCTGGATGGACCTGAAGAGCATTATGCTCAGTGAAAAAAAAAGCCAATTTTAGGGGTTACATAATATATGAATATATTTATCATCCTCAAAATGACCAAACTATAGAGATGGAGTGGTGGCCAGAGGACAGAGGTGAAGGTGGGGTAGTAAGAGGTAGAATGAAGGAGTTTCTTTATGATGGGAGAACAATCCTGTATCCTGATTGGAATGGTAGTTACATGAATATGCCCATGGAATTGAATTGCAGAGATTTATGCATAGATCTACACACACTCACGCACACACACAGACACACACACACACACACACGTTAAACTGCTGAAAGCTGAATAAGGTCTGTAGTTTATTTAACACTATTGTACGCTGTTGATTTCCTAGTTTTGCTATTTTGGATATATGTCAGTATGGGAAGAGTTGGGTGAAAAGTTCAAGGGAATCTATGTGTTACTTTTGCAACTCCCAGTAAATCTATAATCATTCTAAAATAAAAAGTTTTAAAAAATAAATGCCTTCTCACATGCACAAGCACCAGTTCATACACACAGGGGAATTCTATCATATTTTCTTGAAGTGGAAGCCCATTAGCAATAATTTTTCTTATAGATATGATTTTAATCTGTTAGAAGCAAAGATATTTTGAGTCAAAACAACCCAAAGTAATTAAATTTTCATGAACTAGAGGATTTATCTGTATTATGCAACTTTTTTATTTAAAAAATTTGAAATCAATAAAAGTACCTTTTTTTACTTATGTCTATAAACCATGCACAATTAAATACTGATTATTTAAAGGGCTCAGAATATGAAAAATGAGCATAACAAATAAACTTTATGAAATTATACATAAATTCTTATTGATGCTAATATACTCCCTAGAATTATAATTAGTGAAATTTTCAATGACATTAATTTTGTTTACATCTTTATGAATGACAGTGAGGCTCCTTTTGCCAGCGCCCTTGGGACTGTATAATCCCAGATGGGAAGTTCACATCTACTCTCATGAATTTGGGTGTCAACACAGACACCATTATTTTTTTCCTGCACTGTTTATCACTACGGGGAGGTCCTAGAGGAGACCTGGATTTCTAATCAGGTCCAAAAGAATTATAAGACTTAAGCAAGTGCCATGTGCTCTCTCGGATGTCAAGTCTCTGGTTTTCCTTCACACCCTTATGACAAATTTATAACTGAAAGTTCGATCTACACTTCAGAATGACTCCTGAAACATTCAGATTGTGGAATCTAGGCTATGATGTTTTGCCAGTCAAGGGAGAAGATTATGTGACTACATCTGATCAGCTTTGATATCTCCAAGCCTGTTCTTCCTCCAGACAGTGGAGGTGAAACACAGAGTTCTCTAAGTGGAAGGAGGGTGAGTTAATCAAATTTCTATTTTTCTTTTTCACTCTGTATGTTGATGAAAAATGTGAGAAAGTATTATATTGAATAACAAGAAACTCAGCAGTATGGGGCTCTGACTCTACCGCCTGCATTTCATCTCATCCTTTCTGTGTTGGCTTCATCCTCAGTCCAGTGGCAAGACAGCTACAGCAACTCCTGGTGACACTCCCAGAAAACAGCAGCGACATCAGGGGGAAGACAGAAGGTCTGTCTCTTTCCTAAAAAAAAAAAAATTATTGATGTGTAATATATATATGTGTGTGTGTGTGTGTGTGTGTGTGTATATGTATAAGAGTTTACATGTCATAAGAATATGAGTACAGTTTGGTAAATTTTTACAAACTTAACAACTATATAACCAGCACCCAAATTAACTATATTCCTTCCTCATACTTTCATACAAAGACCTTTGAAGGCACATTCACCTTCCTTTCTTCATCCTGTGTCTAGCTAGGATGGAACAGAGAAGAAATGTCTAGAACACTGGGTATATGGTAATTATAAATCTTAGGCTACCAAGGGTCTCCTCAATACCTGTTATCAATTGTTGACTTCATGAATTCTTGCAGTAAGATCTGGAAACCCTACACACTAAGAGGGACGCCCTTTAGGAAGCAGAATATGAGTACGGTCTCTGCCCTAAAGGAACACCCTCTCACTTGATGGTTATCACAGGGGAGCTGGGGTGTCTAGTAGAAGAATGGAAGTATGAGTAGAAACTAGGAATTGAAGGGCCAGATGAGTGAAAGGGAGAGATGGGAGATATTCCTTGCACCCCAAGCTCATCAGCAGGTAGATGTGTACCCAGCTATTCCACCTATCTTCTAGTAA
>NW_007735905.1:17583-33772 GCF_000696425.1 Galeopterus variegatus
ACTAATGTGGGGCCCATGCTCAATCCCCTGATTTACAGTTTGAGGAATAAGGATGTCAAAGTTGCACTGAGGAAAGCCCTAAGTAAAATTTGGCAGAGAAACACATTCTAATTCTAAGCAGTAATAATGTAAAAAAATTGAAAGACCTCAAATTTTATTTATGTTTTCCATAAAGAGACTTTGTAGAAGTATTATCACTTCCCTTATAGCTAATCTTGTCTCACTTTTTGTTTCTGAATCTCTGATCTCTGACTTTTCTCACAAGTTTACTGAATAACTAATAGTATGTTTATAAAAGGAACATATACACTAGTGTTTTCCTTTTGTTTTTAAATTTTCATGCCACCTTTATTTTGGCCCCATACTCATACATAAATGTATATATTTAAAAGTCCTATCATTACTTTTTTTAAAAAATGTATTCACTTATTTTTAATTGTCACAATAATTTTACAGATTTATGGGGCAGAGTGGTGTGATGTTTCTGTACATGTACACAATGTATAATAATAAAATTAGGGAAATTGGCATATTCATCACCTCAGATGTTTATCATTTCTTTGTTGTCATAACATTCAAAATCCTCTCTTCTTGCTATTTTGAAATATACAATATATTATTGTTAACTAAAGTCACCCTACTGGGTAACAGAACACTAGAACTTATTCCTCCTATATCTAACTGTAATTTTGTATCTATTGACCAGCTTCTCATCCTCCCAGCCCCCTTACTCTTCCCAGCCTCTGCCAACCACTATTCTACTCTTTATTTCTTGGAGATCAACTTTTTTACATTCCACACATGAGTGAGATCATGCGGTGTTTGTCTGCCTGTTCCTGGCTTATTTCACACAACACAATGTCCTCCAGGCTCATCCATGCTGCTCCAAGTGATAGGATTTCATTCTTTTTTATGGCTGAATAGTACCTCCTTGTGTAAATGTATCACATTTTATTTATCCATTCATCTGCTGATGGATGCTTAAATTGATTCCATATCTTGGCTGTTGTGGCTAGTGCTGCAATAAACATGGGTGTGCAGACATCTTTTCGACATACTGATTTCTTTTCCTTTGGATATATTCCCAGTACTGGGATTGCTGGATCAAATGGTAGTTCCATTTTTAATATTTTGAGAAATGTTTATACTATTTTCCATCAAGCTTGTACTAATTTACATTCCTACCAACAGTGTAGATGAGTTTCCCTTTCTCTGTATCCTTGCCAGCATTTATTATTTTTTGTCTTTTGGATAATAGCCATTCTGACTGGGGTGTGATGATATCTTGTGGTGGTTTTGATTTGTATTTCCCTCATGATTTGTGATATTAAACATTTTTTATGTACCCGTTGGCCATTTGTATGTCTTCTTTTGAAAAATGTTGATTCAGATAGTTTCTCATTTTTAAATTGCATTATTTGTTTTGCTTTGCTTTTTGTTTTTGCTATTGAGTTGTTTGAGTTCCTTGTATATTGTGGAAATTAGCCCCTTGTGGGATGCATAGTTTGCAAATAGCTTCTCCCATTTTGCAGGTCGCCTCTTCACTCTGTTGATTGTGTCCTTTGCTGCGCAGAAGCTTTACAGTTTGATGTAATCCCATTTGCCTGTTTTTGCTTTTGTTGCTTGTGCTTTTAAAGGCTTATTCAAAAAATACTTGCCCAGACCAATGTCGTGAAGCTTTTCCTTATGTTTTTTTCCTAGTAGTTTCATAGTTTGGGGTCTTACATTTATGTCTTTAACACACTTTGAGTTGATTTTTGTAAGTGGTGAGAACTAGGGGTCGAGTTTCATTCTTCTGCACGTAGTTATCCTGTTCTCCCAGCACCATTTACTGAAAGGCTGTTCATCATTCCTGTTTTTTACCCTCTTTTTCTCCTGGGCTATGCCAAATCAGAACACATATGGTGAATTTTGTAAGTTACAAAAAGTTAAAATTATAGCTTTCTTACAGACATAATAATTATGATAGAAACATTCTTATTTTTTTATCAATATTGTTACTCGCATAGGCAGCAGGATTTGATAAAACATCTTATTACATGCTGTGTATAGCTTAAAGCAAAATCAGATCCCCTTGATTTTTGTGCTTTTGTTCTAAGGACCACTTTTTCTTTTATTATTCTGACTTTTCTTGTTCCCTTTGAAAATGGAAAAATTTGTACCACACGCCACCTCCTTCTGAGAATTTCTGTCAGCCAAGTACATTTGATATTGAAGAGAATATGTATAACTCCACCTTTTATTGCCAAAGACAGCATCAACAGAGGATAATTGGAGAAATAATATATGTGTATCTCAGAATTTCAACAAAGAGAATGTGTGGTTTGCATTATAAAACATGCATTCATTATTATCTAAAATGGTTTCGATTTTTTTATTTTAATATTTATGGTTACATATTTGTGGGGTATGATGTGTTGTTTCAATACATGCATATACTACACAATGACTCACTTAGGTAGATAGCACAGTTTTGTATCCATTAGTCCACCACTTCGTAGTTCTTACTGTAAATGTTTTTTCACTTATAGGAAAATAGTGCATATTAAGTTAGTAGAAATATTTTAGACAATGTGTTCTTAGCCAATGAGGTTCATCATGAAAAAAGTGTATATTAATAGTGATAAAGTATATTCCTACAAATATTTTGTGAGCTTACTTAGCTTTGTCTCACCAATAAGATATAAAACATATTTACTGTAGGAGGCTATCTCCTATAATTTCTCTATTTCCCCAATGCTTTTCCCATTTGTTTATTTAGAATGTCCGATATATTGTGAGATCCAGAAATATTTGTTAAAATGCAGTGTCTTATTTAGACAACACCAATAATAAATTTACTATGATAAGTAGTAATTAAAAACATATAATAAATAGCAATGATAATAAATCACAAAAACTTTGAGGTTTTATTTATTTTTTTGGAGGTGGACTCTGGCAGCCTTAGAGAAGTACTGCTCAGCTCCCCTTCAGGAGAACCAGCTGTGGGGAGCATAGTTTATTGCTGATACTCCTTTGGATCCTTCAGCACAACTGGTCAGAGTTTATGCCTATCCTAAGGTGCCCTCAGCCAATAATGTAGCATGGTGGGTGGGACTTACTAGAGAGGTCAATTTCTGTCTAATATAGGTCTATCCTGATAGGCAGTCTTTGCTTAGAGACCTCTTATCATCCTGACCAAGACTTCTTAGAACTGCACTGTGATCTGAGATTTTCCTGTGCGATCCTTCCATTTCTCTCTCCTTAAGTTCTTAGGTGTTGAACTTTCATCCTGGGCTGAGGACTTCAGCACTGACGCCTGCTCCCTCCCATTTTATCCTTCACACTTGCCACAATAAATATCTTTCATGTCTGATCATTTCTTGGTGTCTCCTTTTTAGGGGTCCCTAAATGACAAAAAGGTCATCTATAACTAATTTTGAAAATTGGTATAAGGTTATGATAATTAAGATGGATTGGTTTTGTTATAAGAATAGGCAAATAAATCCATGAGATAGAATAGAGAATTCAGAAACAGATCCTCGTTTATACAGTCAATTGACTGTTAACCAAACAACAGAGTGATTCCATAGGGAAAGAAGCAACTTCTAAGCAACTGATGTTGGAAATACTACTTATCCATAAGGAAAACAATGAAACCTACCTCACAAAAGAACCCCAAATTGTTAGAAAAAACCGTACGCACAAAAAAAGCTTAAACTATAAATCTTCTAAAAAGAAAACATAGAAAATTATGTCGGTGTAAACATAAATTCCTTAGACATATTTTAAAAATCACTAAAACCAAAAGAAAAAATGAAATAAATTTTATTAAAATGAGAACATCCATTTAGGAAAAAACTATTCATAGGCGAGCCACAGGTGGAAGAGTATTTGTAAGGTATCTATCAGATAAAGGTGTCATGTCTGGGATATATAACAACTCAATAATTAAAAGATATATCAATAATAAAAAGACCATTTAATACATGGGCATGTGATGTGGAAGACACATCCTGAAGGAAGGCCCGCAGATGGCTGAGAAGCACAGGCAAATTGCCTGACTTGCTGCACTCCCTTAGGTGTATAGTCAGGAGCTGGACAGCAGCTACTATCTCATAATTAATGTAGTGTGAGTCTCAGTTTCCTTGGTTATCTCACCAATTGGACAGAGGAATCCTAGAGGCAAGGTCTATATCTCATTCTGTTTGTGTTTACAGTGCCTTGCAGCCTAAATGCAAAAAATAAAAAAATTAATTGGATGAAATAAATCACTAATAACTCTAAAATAAAGAGAGAGACTGTTCTGGGGTTTTAGGCCTCATGCACCATGTAACATAGAGCTGCTCAAAACCTGAGAGCTTTGGGCTGACCCCATGGTGCACTCGGGAGAGTGCAGCACTGGGAATGCAGCAGCGCTCCCGCGGCAGGTTCAGATCCTATCTAGGGATGGCTGGTGCACTCACTGGCTGAGCACGGTGTGGGCTACACCAAGCCAAGGGTTGCGATCCCCTTACCGGTCACAAAAAAAGGACAAAAAAAAAAAAAATAGCATACATTATACGAAGTTATACGATTTCATCTCATCCTTTCTGTGTTGGCTTCATCCTCAGTCCAGTGGCAAGACAGCTACAGCAACTCCTGGTGACACTCCCAGAAAACAGCAGCGACATCAGGGGGAAGACAGAAGGTCTGTCTCTTTCCTAAAAAATAAAATTATTGATGTGTAATATATATATGTGTGTGTGTGTGTGTGTGTGTGTGTATATGTATAAGAGTTTACATGTCATAAGAATATGAGTACAGTTTGGTAAATTTTTACAAACTTAACAACTATATAACCAGCACCCAAATTAACTATATTCCTTCCTCATACTTTCATACAAAGACCTTTGAAGGCACATTCACCTTCCTTTCTTCATCCTGTGTCTAGCTAGGATGGAACAGAGAAGAAATGTCTAGAACACTGGGTATATGGTAATTATAAATCTTAGGCTACCAAGGGTCTCCTCAATACCTGTTATCAATTGTTGACTTCATGAATTCTTGCAGTAAGATCTGGAAACCCTACACACTAAGAGGGACGCCCTTTAGGAAGCAGAATATGAGTACGGTCTCTGCCCTAAAGGAACACCCTCTCACTTGATGGTTATCACAGGGGAGCTGGGGTGTCTAGTAGAAGAATGGAAGTATGAGTAGAAACTAGGAATTGAAGGGCCAGATGAGTGAAAGGGAGAGATGGGAGATATTGAGGAGTTTAAAAATGGCATTAATTGGGCCGGCCCGTGGCTCACTCGGGAGAGTGCTGTGCTGATAAAAATGGCATTAACTCACAAGGACAAAACAAAAACTCCAGGAGAATCACAACCACCACAACATTTTGGAAGTTAGAAAGTAGATAAATGAGCAGTATCTGATTGGGCACACTCATGACATCTGACATGAAGATAAAACTAGAGAAACCAATTCACACTGTACTATCTCTCATGTGCTCAGAATTCGTGGTACCAGGTATCTTTGGAAGAAGTGAAAGTGGGGACAGAATAAATGAAATGCTTGAAAGTTTGTTTAAGAAGTAATTGGATCTTCAGTTCTCTTCTACCTGTCTATGCAGCCAGATGACTGCTTTCCTTTACACCCACTAAAAGGTTAAAGGTTTATTCATTAAAGTAAAGCAGAGTCTCTAAATTAAGAGACTACATGAATATTTGAGGGAAAGTTGCCACATACTTCAAAAAACAGCCCAAAAACAACAACAAAAATATTTCATTCATAACCTCAATAGTGCCAAGATTGAAAAACCCTGATTTACATGAATATAAATGAGGACCAGGGTAAGGGATACTAACATGTATCAGGCTCTTTTTCTGTGTCAGGCACATTTCTCATACTTTATGTGAATTAACTCATTGAATCCCACAACAGCCCTATTAAAGAGCTCTTTTATCAGCCTCATTTTGTAGATGTGTATAGACATAGGTAGATACAAATATACAAGTATAGTAGATACAAGTGTCAGAGAAGTTCTGTCACTTGTATACAGTCTCATAGCTGGAAACTTAAGAAGTCTGATTTTGAAGTCAGTCTGACTTGAGAACCCACTCTCATTCTGTCAACCACTACATCTCTTTATTGAGGTGAAATCCACACACATGTATAGTGTTAAAGCTATGACCTAATATTTTACTAATGCAATCCCAGATGCTTGTAGAAAGTAGCAGAAATGGCAAGTGACTATGACCCTGGACCTTCCCCTTGTAGAATTGTGCACAGACTCCAGGGGATGATGAGGAATAATGAGTGAAAAAGAGAGACAGTCACAACTCTGCACTGGGGATTAGGATTTCCTGATGTGAAATTATCAACTGAGCAGAACATTCTGTCCCAAAGGATTCAATGGTAGGTCTGTGACACAGAATGTGAACACAGGCTCAGTTATTTCTACCCTCAAGAGGAGCTCATCAAACTTGGAAGGAAATAATAACAAAGAAATTACTTTTCTGTGCTTCTAATCAATTTTCCCAAAATTGTGGGGCATGAAATAGATTCCCATTTGTTACACATCCCTCTGTGTAACCAAGACGGAAAAAAGAAAGAATCACTTAAAGTAACATGAACGAGGCCTGGAGGGATTGCCGCCCATCAGAGGAGCAGCCGCGATTCAAAATCAGCCTTTCTTTTTATTGACAAGACAAGGAAGTTTCACAAGAAAAATCAGTTGATACAATCATCAAAGAAGGACATAAAAACAGGCAGTGTTACAGAAGTGAATTATGGCTAAGTATAGCTTTAAACAACTGAAACTAGTAATAGCAGTAAAATTAACAATGTGACATTCCAGAATGCAATTTGTAAAAAGCTAAGTTGACCCACCAAGCAAACAGCTTGTCCTTAGGGAACATTTTCTTTTCCACATACTTCCTACAGCAATTTCCTTAGCATATTTAAACAGCATTCAAGCAGTTTCCCTAACATATCTTAAAAACAATCAGTAGGTTAAATAGTCAATAGTCCTTTGAGCCAGAATCAAACCAGTGACCTAAAATAGTCAAAGTACACAGTCCCATCCCTGAACAGTGATTAGAATTGATGAGATGGCTTTTGCCAAACTTATCTGTGGACTATTGTCCTCTACACGAGGAATATAGCCCCATGCATGCATTACCTAAAAATCTTATTCTAAGATCAAAGGAGAATATAGATTTCTAACCCACTACACCCATTCAAGTCAGCTGACTGTTTAGCTGTCTCATCTAAGGCTGTTGTTTTCCTCCTTGCAAGTGAGGAGAAACTTCTGTGAAAATAGTCAAGTAGAAATGATGGCATATTCCCCAGAATACCTCCTCTAGCACATCAAAGATGGAGGTCTGTGCCGTTGGCAGCTCCCTCCTTCACCATCAGGAACTTTGATTTCCTTAGGACAGTGGAGAGTAAGGGCTCTTAAGGTGCAGCAGCAGGCAGCCCCCCAGGGAAAGGAGGTGAGTGTGAAATCACCTTTGTCTTGACAATTTCCTTTCAAACCCCAAACTGTATATGTCAAGGGTTCTGGGGGTGCACCATCTACATATTGCTCTTTTGAGCCTTAATCCTTAGTGAAGACTGAGGAGGAGGGAGGAAACCATGTGCAGAGACATTGGGAGGTCGACCGGCTTCTCCCCAGACAGAGACACACAACACGGGTGGGGAAAAGGTGGGAATGTGAATCCTCAGGAATCACCACAGGAATTCTTGCCCCTTGAACAATTTGCTGTGAATCTTCAGACAGCCCTGTGGTTAAAAACCAGCAGATCCCCAGCCTCCCTCTGGGGAAAAAGAGTGAGGGTCCATTGTTAATGTCACCTTCTACCCTTGCCCCTACAGATCACGCCTGTGAAGTGAGTGGATGTGGAAAATGACTCTTCCACGACGGATTTTATTCTTACGGGATTAACAGACCAATCTGACTCCAACTGCCCTGTTTTTTCTGTTCTTGGTGAACTGTATGGTCACTGTGTTGGAAAACTTGAGCTTAATTAATCTAATTTGCCTGAATTCACACCTCCACACCCCCATGTACTTTTCCCTCTTCTATCTGTCCTTCATTTGGTCGCTGTTATTTGTCTTTACCCTCAAAGTGCTGATGAGTTTTATTTCATAGAGGAACATCATCTCCTTTATAGGATGCATGACTCAGCTATTTTCCTTCTACTTTTTTGTCAATGCTGAGTGCTACGTGCTGACAGCCATGGCCTATGACCACTATGTGACCATCTGTAAGCCCCTGCTGTACGTCGTGGCCATGTCCCCTAGAATCTGTTCTCTGTTGATGTCTGGATCATGCGTGATGGGGTTTGCTGGGGCCACGTCCACACAGGTTGTATGATTTGTGGCTCCAACATTGTCAACAATTGTATGTGTGAGAACTTCCCCCTTGTCCAGGTCTCCTGAAGCAGCACCTATGCCAATGAACTGGTGGTTTCTGTTATTGTGGGTACAGTTGTCATAGTATCTGGCCTCATTGACTTTATCTCTTATGCTTTGATTCTTTTCAACATCCTTCATGTGTCATCAGCTAAGGGCTGGCCCAAAGCCATGAGCACCTGTGGCTCCCACAAAGTAACTGCTGGCCTGCTCTGTGGTGTTGGGCTGCTCACTCATGTCAAGCCATCTTCTGCTGTGTCCAAAGGCCAGAAGAAATGTTCTCCATGTTTTACACCAACGTGGTGCCCGTGCTGAAGCCCCTCACTTATAGCCTCAGGAACAGGATGTCAGACTTGATTGAAGAAAATCCTGAAAAGAATTATAAGCTGACGAGAAGCAGTGGTGCTGCCTCGGTCTCTGTCCCCATTGCTAGAATTTTTTCCCCCTCTTCCTGGAACTCCTCATTTCCTTCCTTTTATTCTTTTTCTTTTCCTTCTCTTTATCTTTCTTTCTAAAGTCTTCCTGACTACATTTCTACTCTAATACTTTTTCATCTCCCACCATGGCGTGGAACAACTTGGGCCTTTTCTTGGATTCGAGAGTCATTCTCAGTTCCAAGGTGGCCCAGCTTGAGCCCTATTCTGCATACCAGATGGAGGCACTGAGCTGATATCCTTTCCCATCTAAGGATAATGCTGCCTACTTTGTGTATATGTGTGTCTTCCCCTGCAAGATAAGCCAGGGAAATGGATGCTAAGTTCATTTCTTTTTTGCTTCCCTGAAACTATTACATATAATCCTTCCATGTTTAAAAGGTTTTATTACTTATAACTACATTAAAACAGAGACGGAATGACCAACAAAAATTGTGACCATGGTAAAGTTGTAAAAAGTTTCCAGAACTTTTCAGGGTTCTTTTAGTAATGTTTATATTCTGGATTTTAGGCCTCATATCTGTAAAAAACTGAATACTTAATTGGACTAAGGTTCTACTCATGGATGTTTGCAGATGGATGAGGCTTCCCACTCTGACCATCATTCCCAAACCCCATCGATAATAACGATGGGTTGATCAACTGATATTTTGTCATAAATAGAACTGACACCATCACAGACTTGTCCATGTACCTGTGGATTGTGATTGTGCTTGTGATTAAAAATTACACCATAATAGTTCCAGCTAGAGGATACAGTGAAATGCATAATGTAAAGATTGTTTATTTCTCCAAGGAAGGTCTATTTACTTCTTTTAGAAAACAAAAATATATGGCACAAACCCTGTCTGATTGAGGTTTATTCTTTCAATGTGTAAATTCTATTCCTCCCTTTTGACTCAGAAGAACAATTCAAATCTGAAGTCCGTGCTGTGCTACACGATCTTTATGATTGTATTAAACATGTCTCCATTTCATGATGAGGAAATGGTTCTGTTACTTGCTCAAGGCCATACAGCTAATGATGTAGAGCCCAGTTTTTAAATCCATCATTTATCCAATGAATAAATAGAAGGAAAAGAAGGAGAATTGTGAGGAAATAGAATTTCTGGAGAATTGTTTCAGAATGGGCTGGAAGTGGGGGTTGTATGGGAGTGATGCCCTCAGCCACGATGCCTATAGCAGTGAGATGATCTTCAAGTCTTTGATGCCCAACTAGAAAATTGCACATGCTCCTGTGGAGTTTGATGTTAAAGTGGGGCAAACAGGGTAAGCTACAAAGAAATATTTCATCCCGATCTTTTTTTTTTTTTTCCTTTTTGTCTTTTTTCGTGTCCGGCAACGGATCGCAACCCTCAGTGTCGCGCCCGTACCGGACCGGGATCGGGACCGGCAACGGGATCGCAACCCTCGGTGTTGGGCCCGCACCTCGCTCAGCCAGTGAGCGGGAACCGGTCTGTATGTGGGATCCGAACCCTCTGCAGGAGCGCTGCCACACTCCCAAGCGGTGCACTGTAGCAGTGCGCCACCGGGCCGGCCCCTCATCCCGATCATTTTATAACAGTGATCGTTTCCTGGGATGGTGAGGCTGAGAAGTTTGGGTCAAGACTTCCTGGTGAGGCACTTCACAATTTCTGTAATAGTAAGTGGACTTAACAAACTTATTAGATATGATGCCATCATTTGGAAACAAACAAACAAAAAGAGCTATTCATGAAAACAATGGAAAATTGGGCTCTACTTTGTATGTTACAAAGAAGATAAAATGTCTACTGCCTGTCACTACTTTGAATGAGTTCAGGGCAAGGTGCCCCTCAGAGGACATATCCTAGTCAGGGGACATGGCTAATTATTGCTGCAATTTTATGTTTTTAAAAAATTATCATGATTTTTGACACTTCAGACACATCAGTTTATAAGAATAGGCTTAAAAGATGATGCTGCCAGTTAAGAACTTTACTTCAGTGTGATTAAAATTATTGCTATTAGAACAGAGTCAAGTATTTATATTTATTATAATACTTATCTCACTGTTTTAATTATGTTTAAAACTTTTATTTTGCAAGCAGAATCTACATGCCTAGTGTCTGCTTTGAAACTTCTTTGTATACATTCATTATAGCACCTGGTTGTCAGCACCTGTTTTAATTCAAAAATTTTTTTTAAATTCTTGAAACTAATGAAATTAAAGACACATCATACCAAAACCTGTGGGATACCAAAAAGGCAGCACTAACAGGAAGGTTTATTGCAGTAAATGCTTACATCAAAAGAACAGAAAGATTTCAAATAAACAACCTAGTGCTACATCTCCAAGCACTAGAACACCAAGAACAATCCAATACCAAAATTAGTAGATGAAAATAAATAAGACCAGAGCAGAACTAAATGAAGTAGAAGGGGAAAAATGTAAAAGTTCAGTAAAACAAAACATTGTTTTTTCGAGAAGATAAACAAAATAGACAAACCATTAGCAAGGCTAACTAAAAAACACAGAGAGAGAGAGAGAGAGAGAGAGAGAGAGAGAGAGAGAGAGAGAGAGAGAGAGAGGACTCAAATAATAAATATTAGAAATAAAAAAGGAGACATAAAAGCAGATACCAGAGAAATAAAAAGAATCATTAGAGACTATTACAAACAACTATATGCCAACAAATTTGAAAACCTGAAGGAAATGGACAAATTTCTGGACACATACAAACTACCAAGACACATACAAACTCCCAACAAAGGCTGGTGGGGATGCAGAGAAAGAGCAACCTTCCTATGCTGTTGGTGTGACTGTATGTTGCTGCAGCCATTATGGCAAATGGTATGGAGGTTCCTCAGACAACTACAGATAAAACTGCCATATGATCCAGTAATCCCACTGCTGGGTATATTCCCAAAAGAATGGAAATCATCACGTAGAAGGGGTACCTGTACTCCCGTGTTTATTGCAGCTCTACTTACAATAGCAAAGAGTTGGCACCAACATGAATGCCCATCTTCAGATGCCTGGATAAGGAAATTTTGGTATATATATTCAATGGAATACTACTCTGCCATAAAAAGAATGAAATACTGCCATTCACAGCAACATAGGTGAACTAAGAGAAAATTATGTTAAGTGAAATAAGCCAGGCACGAAAAGAGAAATACCACATGTCCTCACTTAGAAGTAGGAGCTAAAAAATAAAGTAAAATAAAATAGGAAAGAAAGATACAATCACAATAATATGCTGAACTTTCAAAAGAAGAGAACAGAATAGAGGTCCCCAGAGGCAGGATAGGGGAAGGATGCCCATACAATTCTTATAGTCATGAGAAGGGGGAGGAGAAACCAAATGCCCCTCTTGGGGTGGCCTCTGTGGCCATGCACCAGTGTCAGGAACTTCTGGAGGAACATGCAACTGAATTGACCTGGGAAGACACACTTGAAACTGTTCCCTCCCTATGAGCCCCAGGCTACTGCAGTGGTCATAGATTGTTATACCATAACAATGAAGGGATGTATCCAGGAAGAGGATATAACAATTGTAAATACATATGCACCCAATATTGGAGCACCCAGATATATAAAGCAAACACTACTAGACCTAAAGAAAGAGATAGACCCCAATACGATAATAGCTGGGGACCACAACACTCCTCTCTCAACACTGGACAGATCATCGAGGCAACAAATCAACAGAGGAACACAGGACTTAAACTACACTTTAAACAACTGGTCTTGGCAAACATCTCCAGGACATTTTATCCAACAAGTAGAATACACATTCTTCTCATCAACACATGGAACATTCTCCAGGACTTTTGTCTTTTCTAATGTGTGTATTTAGTGCTATAAATTTTCCCCTCATCACTATTTTAGCTGTGTCCCACAAATTTTGATATGTTGCATTTTAATTTGATTTTAATTCAGTTCAATGAAGTTTCTATTACATTTGAAACTTCTTTATGAATTATTTTAAAATGTGTTGTTTAGTTTTCAAGAGCCTGGAGATTTTCCTGTTACCTTTCTGTTATTGATTTCTAGTTTGAATTCACTGTGGTCAGAGAATACACTCTGTGTGATTTTAAATTTGTTGAGGTTTGTTTTATGGCCCAGGATAGGATCTATATTGGTGTATGTTCTGTGGGCACTTGAAAATAATGTTTGTTCTGCTATTATTGATGATAATGGTGTACAGATGTCAAATAGATTCTGTTGATTATTTCTGTGGTAGATTTATGCTATATTTTTACTGGTTTTCTATCTAGTTGTTCTATCAATAGTTGAGAGAGATTTTGAAATCTGCAGCTACAATTTTGGATTCATCTATGTCTCCTTTAAGTTCTATAAGTTTTTTCTTCACACATTTTATGTCCCAGTTGTATGATGAATACACATTTAGAATTGGTATGTCTTCTTGGTAGACTGAACCTTTTATTATTATATGATATACCTCCCTGTCTCTGATAATTTTCTTTGCTCTGAAATCTACTTTATATGAAATTG
The DNA here is from genome assembly GCF_000696425.1 of Galeopterus variegatus. Taxonomy (NCBI): domain Eukaryota; kingdom Metazoa; phylum Chordata; class Mammalia; order Dermoptera; family Cynocephalidae; genus Galeopterus; species Galeopterus variegatus. Next base: position 30,877 of record NW_007735905.1, read on the forward strand.
ATACTGTCACTTCTCTTTCTTTTCATTAATGTTTGCATAATATGTCATCTGCATCCTTTTACTTTCAGCCTGCCTAACGTGCTATATTTGAATGTTTAAAGTGAGTTTCTTACTACTGAAAGAAATTAAAGAGGGCACAAAAAGGTGGAAAGACAAACCATGCTCTTGGATGGGAAGAATTAGCATAGTGAAAATGTCCATTCTACCCAAAGCAATCTACACATTCAATGTAATCCCCATCAAAACACCCCAATGACATTTTTCACAGAAATAGAAAAAACAACCCTAACATTCATATGGAACAACAAAAGACTCCAAATAGCCAAAGCAATCTTGAGCAAAAAATAAATAAAGCCAGAGGCATAATACTTCCTGATTTCAAATTATATTACCAAGCTATTGTATTCAAAACCACATGGTACTGGCATAAACACAGACACTAAGTTCAATGGAACAGAATAGAAAACCTGGGAATCAACCCACATACTTAGAGCCAACTGATCTTTCACAAAGTCAGCAAGAATGTACATTGCGGGAAAGACTATCTCTTTAATAAATGGTGCTGGGAAAATTGGACATCCATATGCAGAAAAATGAAACTGGACCTGTACCTCTCACTATATACCAAAATCAACTCCAAATGGATTAAAGACTTATATTTAAGACCCCAAACCATAAAATTACTAAAGGAAAATATAGGGGAAACACTCCAGGAGGTAGGACTGGGCATAGGCTTTATGAATAAGACCCCCAAAGCACAAGTAACAAAAGAAAAAATAAGTAAGTGGGATTATATCAAACTGAAAATCTTCTTCACAGCAAAGGAAACAATCAACAGAGCAGAAAGACAACCTACAGAATGGGAGAAAATATTTCCAAACTATACATTTGACAAGGGATTAATATCCAGAATATCCAAAGAGCTCAAACAACTGTACAGTAAAAAAACAATAATCCAACTTAAAACTGGGCAAAGGAGATGAATAGACATTTTTCAAGGGAAGAAATACAAATGGCCAACAGGTACACAAGAAAGTGCTCTGCATCACTAGTCATCAGAAAAAGGCAAATAAAAACCAAATTGAGATATCGTCTCACCACAGTTAGACTGGCCATTATAAAAGAAAAGACCAAGAATAGGCCCGACACCGTGGCTCACTCGAGAGAGTGTGGCGCTGGGAGCGCAGCAGTTGGGAACGCTGAGGCCGCGGGTTCGGATCTTATATAGGGATGGCCGAGTGCGGTCTGGGTGACACCAAGCCAAGGGTTCCAATCCCCATATCGGTCACAAGAAAAAAAAAAAGACCAAGAATAACAAGCACTGGTGAGGATGCAGGGAAAGGGAAACTCTTCTACACTGTTGGTGGGACTGCAAAGTACCACAGCTATTATGGAGAGCAGTATGGAGATTCCTCAAATAACTAAAGATAGAACTACCATATGATCCAGCAATCCCACTAGTGGGCATACATCCAAAGGAATGGAAATCATCATGTTAAGGGATACCAGCACTCCCATGTTCATTGCAGCTCTATTTACAATAACCAAGACATGGAACCAATCTAAGTGTCCACTGATGAATGACTGAATAAGGAAAATGTGGTACATCTACACAATGGTGTACTACTGAGCCATAAAAAAGAATGAAATTCTGCCATTTGCAGCAACACAGATGAGTCTAGACAAAATTATGTTGAGTGAAATAAGCCAAGCAAAGAATGAGAAATACAACTTGTTTGCACCCATAACTGGCTGCTGGGAAGGAGGGAAGGGAAGACGGGAGGGAGGGAGGAAAGAATGAAGGAAAAAAAGAATGAAGGGAAAGACCTTGTTGAACTTTCAGAAAAAGAGAATGAACCTAAGGATACTAGAGTTGGTGGGGAGGGAGGAAGAGGGTTTGGGAAGTGATAGGTCAGGTAAAGGGCATAAAGAAATATCATGATTTGTGAGAATGAATATGCTAATAATAAATAACAAAATTTTTTTAAAAATAAATAAAATGAGTTTCTTGTGGACAGCATATAGTTGGGTAATGTTTATTTTGAATCCACTCTGCCAATCTCTGTCTTTTAATTAGTGTAGTTAGGCCATTTACATCAATGTAATTATGTTTATGTTCATACTTAAGTCTGCCATCATTTTTGTTTGTATTTGCTGTTGATTAAAATGATCAGAGACGCGAAAGAAGATGCAGCAGACGAGATGCAGGTGAAGAGTGGGGGGCTACTGCTCTCTCAGGCAAATAGCACCGACCCAGCCACTCTTACAGCTTTTATTACATTTAGCAAGCTTGTGCATGAGAGATAAGCATTAATGCATAAATTCTGTTATACTATTCTCAAGAGCAGAAGGCCGTTACCTCCCTTCTCAACCACTTGGTTATCTATATTGTGTCTTCTGGGAACATCCCAAGAAAGTGTTCTCACGACTTCAAGCATTGCAAGGATTGTTTGCAATCCTTGACATTCCTTGGCTAACTCATTTGGGAGTTCACCAAGTAAACACGTCCTTGGGTGCTGTCCACCGAAGTCCATTAACCATTTCCTTCATCTCCCCCTTTTTTGTTTTTGCCATTTGCAGTTTAATGTTTTAGCAAAGACTCAGCTACATATTGTCAGAAACCAGCAGCAGGGGAGTCCTGCCACTGTCGATTAAGTTTTACTGGTAACCAAATGCCAATTCTTGCCTTCAAGATATATAAACTATCTTTAGAAAAACTAATGTTCATGGTATGATTTAAACAATTATATAATGAGCAATTACCTAAACATTTTATCTCACTGGTGGTTTGGTTCAATTAATTTGTCCAATCATTATTAAATAAGGTAATCGTACACAACTGTGAACATATATGAAACTGTTTACAGTGAAGTTTAAGGAATAGTTTGATGAGGAA
>NW_007735905.1:33989-37218 GCF_000696425.1 Galeopterus variegatus
ACTCCAATCAATGACATTTCCATAGGAAGTATTAACCAGTACTCGGGCCGTTTCTCCCCTACAAGTAGTCCAGGGAGCCTACTGAGGCAAGTGATTCAGAATAGGTATTTGACAGGGAGGAATATGGGGTACAGAAACATTTGTATCAAATAAAGAATTGTGGAAACTATAGGCACTTAACAAAAACAGCCGTTGTAACTGTTCCTTACTTGAAGTATTTCTTGTAACAGTTATCCATGCCTGGGGTGCAACTTTAAGACAATGATCACCATGTACAATACAAATAGGAGGTCCCCCCAATCCCACTGTGTAATTTGTAACATTAGTCCCTTCCTCTTCAGGCTTTAAAGGTCCTCGCTGGGAATATGGTCCAGGCATCCATCTAGAGTCATTACTATACACTAACAATGGGGCATCATACCAAGAAATGGCCCGATTAATGGGAGGATGTGGAATATAGGCCCAATAAGTATGATTATCAGCAGTGACAAAACCAACCTGAGTGGACACCAAAGCCATCATAGCCAAAAACATTGCTGACGCATTACCCCCATGGCCATGTTGTTCAGTGATCTTATTTGCTTCTTGAGTCAATTTCTTTATCTGTCCCCAAGTTGGTATAGTTGCTATTTGAGTGTTTGGTAGTGAATAATGAACCATTTTCTGGCTATTTGGGTCAATCTGTAGATCTGCTATGCCTTTCTGAACCTCTTCCATTTCCTTCTTTCTCTTTTGAGCCATTTCTCAGCTTAATCCTCTTATCCAGTATCCAAAAGGATTCAGTATCTGTGGACATATAAACATAATCTCTGCACCAATGGTTAACTACCACGGGAAGCCAAAGGGATTTTAGTGTATCATAATAATATATAGGTTGTTGTAGTGGTTCACTAGATACATGTGCCCATTGTCTTTTAGCTGGTGTTGAATTTTCTGCATTTCTATTCAAAAAATTATGAGTAAATAGAGCTTGGGCTATTCGCTGTCTTGGGGATTCCATATAATCTCCCCTTTTTTGTTTTTGTAATAAAGATTTAAGTGTTCTATTATGCCGTTTAATAACGGCTTGACCTGTGCTATTATAAGGGATACCAGTAAAATGTTTAATATTACAAGCCTGGAAAAATAACTGACATTTCTTAGATAAATATGAAGGGGCATTATCCGTTTTTAACTGTTTAGGAATTCCCATGACAGCAAAGGCCTCCAAGAGATGAGAAATAACTGCATCAGCACGGTCAGATGCCAGTGGAGTTGCCCACATAAAACCTGAAAAAACATCCACAGAAACATGAAGATGTTTCAATTTACCAAATTCAGGAACAATAGTAACATCCATTTGCCATAACTGTAAAGGAGCATTCCCATGGTCGTTGGCCACGCCAATAAAGGAACTGCATCTAATTTTTGACATATGGGGCATTGTTGTACAATCGCACGGGCTTGAGTCTATGAAATATGATAATCATGATGTAAAGAGCGAGCATTACAATGAAAACTGGAATGAGCCTCAGTGGCCTGCAAAACAGAACCTACAAGAGTATCGATTAAAGCATTACCTTTACTCAATGGTCCAGGCAAATTGGTATGAGCACGAATGTGCGTGACAAAAAGAGGTGAAGAACGGGAGTGAATAACTTGCTGCAGTAAGCGAAGTAAAGCATGTAATTCATTAGAATCAGAAGGAACAGTAACAATTTCTATAGTTTGTACCACTTGGACAGCATATTGAGAATCTGAAAGAATATTTAAAAAAATATCTCCTACATCAATTAAAAGTAAATATATATAACAATCATAAATATGTATGCACCCAATGTTGGAGCACCCAGATTTATAAAACAAACTCTATTAGAACTAAAAAAGGAAATAGACACTAATACTATAATAGCAGGGGACCTGAACACCCCACTGTCAATATTGGACAGATCAACCAGGCAAAGAATTAGCAGAGAAACACAAGATCTTAACAATACTTTAGACCAATTGGACATGGCAGATATCTACAGAACATTCCATCCAACAACCTCAGAATATTCATTCTTCTCATCAGCACATGGATCATTCTCCAAGATAGATCACATATTAGGACACAAATCAAGTCTCAACAAATTCAAAAAAATTGGAATTATCCCATGCATTTTCTCAGACCACAATGGATTAAAACTAGAAATCAATAATAAACAAAACTCTGGAAAATATACAAACACATGGAAATTAAACAGCATTCTACTTAACGATACATGGGTCCAAGAAGAAATCAAGCAGGAAATAAAAAAAATTATTGAAACCAATGAAAATAATGATACATCATACCAAAACGTGTGGGATACAGCAAAGGCAGTACTAAGGGGGAAATTTATTGCATTAAACGCCTACCTCAGAAAAATGGAAGGCTGGCAAGTGAACAATCTAATAATGCACCTTAAAGAACTAGAAAAACAAGAACAATCCAAACCTAAAGTTAGCAGAAGGAAAGAAATCATCAAGATCAGAGCAGAACTTAACGAAATTGAAAACCAAAAAACAATACAAAAGATCAACAAATCAAAAAGTTGGTTTTTTGAAAAGATAAACAAAATCGACAAACCACTTGCATGGCTAACAAAAAAAAGAAGAGAGAAGATTCAAATAACAAAAATTAGAAATGAAAAAGGTGATATTACAACTGACCCAAATGAAATACAAGGAATCATCCGAGACTACTATAAACAGCTATACGCCAACAAGTTCGAAAACCTGGAGGAAATGGATAAATTCCTGGACTCACACAAGCTTCCAAAATTAAACCAAAAAGATATAGAAAACCTGAATAGGCCAACAACAATAAAGGAGATTGAAGCTGTTATCAGAAAGCTCCCAACAAAGAAAACCCCGGGACCAGATGGATTCACAGCAGAATTTTACCAAACATTCAAAGAAGAAATGACACCGATTCTATACAAACTATTCCAAAAGATTGAAACAGAAGCAAAGCTTCCAAACACATTCTACGAAGCAAACATCATCCTGATACCAAAACCAGATAAAGATATAACCAAGAAAGAAAACTACAAAGCCATTTTCTTTGAGTTATAGGGAGATCTGACATGCCGGGCAGAACATTCCTGAAAAACAGTGTGTTACCAACCCCTCACCATTAGGCTGTTATAGTAGGTCTATGAAGTGCATGTCATATTATTTAAATTATTAAAAAGTATTAGAAATTATTTCAGATATGCAAAAAAAT
>NW_007735905.1:37380-68689 GCF_000696425.1 Galeopterus variegatus
GAAATTAACCCACGCACTTACTGCCATTTGATCTTCGACAAAGGCATTAAGTCTATTCACTGGGGTCGGGACTCCCTCTTCAGCAAAGGGTGCTGGGATAACTGGTTATCCATTTGCAGGAGATTGAAACTAGACCCACATCTCTCACCATTTACTAAAATCAACTCAAAATGGATTAAGGATTTAAATATACACCCTGAAACAATAAAACTTATTAAAGAAAATATAGGAGAAACCCTTCAGCAAATAGGGCTGGGCACAGACTTCATGAATATGACCCCAAAAGCATGGGCAACCAAAGGAAAAATAAACAAATGGGACTATATCAAACTAAATAGCTTTTGCACAGCAAAAGAAACAATTAACAGAGCTAAAAGACAGCCAACAGAGTGGGAGAAAATATTTGCAAAATACATATCTGACAAAGGACTAATATCCAGAATATATAAGGAACTCAAACAACTTTACAAGAAGAAAACAAGCAACCCAATCAAAAAATGGGCAAAAGGGCTAAGTAGGCATTTCTCTAAAGAAGATATACAAATGGCCAACAGTCATATGAAAAAATGCTCAACATCACTCAGCATCCGGGAAATGCAAATCAAAACCACACTGAGATACCATCTCACCCCAGTTAGGATGGCCAAAATCCAAAAGACGCTGAAGGATAAATGCTGGCGTGGTTGCGGAGAAAAAGGAACTCTCATGGAGGTTGCGGAGAAAAAGGAGCTCTCATACATTTTTGGTGGGAATGCATAATGGTGCAATCCCTATGGAAAATGGTTTGGAGGTTCCTCAAACAGCTGAAGATATATCTACCATATGATCCAGCTATCCCACTGCTGGGAATATACCCAAAGGAATGGAAATCATCAAGTCGAAGGTATACCTGTACCCCAATGTTCATCGCAGCACTCTTCACAATAGCCAAGAGCTGGAATCAGCCCAAATGTCCATCATCGGATGAGTGGATACGGAAAATGTGGTATATCTACACAATGGAATACTACTCAGCTATAAAAACAAATGAAATACTGCCATTTGCAACAACATGGATGGACCTTGAGAGAATAATATTGAGTGAAACGAGTCAGGCAGAGAAAAAGAAATACCACATGTTCTCACTCATTGGTGGGTGCTAAAAAATAAACAAATTAATTCACCCACATACACACACAAAAATAACCGGGGTGGGGGGGTGGGGTGGGGAAGAAGATATAACAACTATACTTTTATGAAGTTGTTACAACAAGCAAACGGAAAGGACATTCTTGGGGGGGAGGGGAGAGAGGGAGGAGGGAGGGAGGTTTCGGTGATGGGCCATAATAATCATATACAGTGTATATTGACAAAATAAAAATTTAACGAAAAAAATTTTTTTAAAAAGTAAATATATAGCGTACAATTCAGCTTTCTGAACTGAAGTATAAGGACTTTGAAGGACTTTATGGTTTACTGTGTCCGTATATCCTGCCAGGCCAAAATTGTTAGCATCTGTGAAGTAAGTTTTTGCGTTAGATATAGGAGAAAATGTAACACAATGAGGAAGAATCCAAGACGTTCTCTGCAGAAATTGAAGCATCTTATGAGAAGGATAGTGAGATGTAAAACTTCCTAAAAATTCACTAACAGCCAATTGCCACCGTATATTCAAAGCATACAAGGCTTGTATCTCATTGTGAGACAAAGGCAGTACAATAACACAAGGATCTTGACCAGTTAACTGACGGAAACGGAGCCGTCCTTTAGTAGTCAAAACAGAAATTTTATCTATATACGTTTTTAATGATTTAATAGTTTTATGCGGAAGAAAAAGCCATTCAATAATATTATCTTGTTGTAGTAACACACTGGTGGGTGAATGAGGTGTATGAAAAAATCACAAGTTGTAAATTTGTATAGTCAGTAATTCTTTGCAATTAAGCTTGTTGGATAATATTTTCCAATTGTAACTCAGATTTGGCTTCTTGGGATAACACTCAAGGGCTATTTAAGGTTAGATCACCCGTTAGTGTTGAAAATAAATGATGAAATGCATATGTTGGGATATTTAATGAAGGGCGAAGCCAATTTATATCTCCCAATAACTTCTGAAAATCATTTAAAGTCCGCAATGAATCTCTTTGAATTTGTACCTCTTGGGGAATAATGATTTGTTCAGTAATCTTTTGTCCTAAATAAGAAAAAGGAGGTTGTAATTGAATCTTATCCTCCGCAATTAAAAGACCAAAATCCTGAAGTGTGGCACAAATAATCTGTAACAATTTGGGGCAAGAAAAAGTTGGAGGCATAGCAATTAAAATATCATCCATATAATGAATAAATTTCAAATCTGGAAATTGAACCTGTAAAATCTCCGAGCTTGCTCATTACTAATTGTTCTTTAGACAGCAACATGAAGCCGGGCCAAAAAATCAGTATAGAGTTCATTAGGACCTTGCATTATCTTAACAAAAGTTTGGGGGGATTGTCCTGAGTCTTGAATCTGCTGCCAAGCCGTAAATCAAATTGTCTTTAATTGGGCAAGGGCAGCAGGGTTTATTTGACATTGCTGTTGAAGATCTGTCCAGGCACCAGTACCTGTAAGTTGTTTCACATCAGGCCCTTTATTACGCTGATAAGGGAGAGGCCATGGGTGGGGCACTGCAGGAATAGCAAGACACCCTTTTTGCTTTATCTCACCACCATGACTTAAACTGTATGTATTGAGGAGATTTTAAAGTCATATGAGCAAGCATTTCCCAATCTTTTGGGATAAGTAAATTGTCCTCAGCAAAAGACATTTAATGTCCAGTAACATAAGAGGAGGCAATACCATAACTACTGACAGCCTGCTTAAGTATCTTTAAATATTGAAAACTGACAGGATCATATTGCACTTGAAAAAATCCATTAGGAAATTCTTCACTAGGAGGCATTTCCTGTATTAAAATGGGAAAATTAAAAAATCTGTTAGGAGGCATGTCAAGAAGAGTCTTTTGGGGAGCCCCTGAATCAGCATCTAACATAACCTTTGTCATTTGAGGCGAATTTGGAAATTTAAAAATACGATGTGGAATGCCAGGGGCAGAAGCAGACAGAGGGATTGATTTCTGCTGTACAACAGGGAAAGCTTGCGCATCCTGTAAGCAAGCCTCCAATTTTTGAATAAGATCGTCCAAAACATCCAATTTTGGATCGTCAAGTGTCTTAGGTAATGGTGGGTATGATTTAGATTGAATCAGACATTTCTTTTCTAATTCAGGTTTTGCAATCTCAGTCTCATCATCAGAAAAATCAGAATGATCATCAGACTCTGAATTGGGCATGGGAGGGGCAGAAGGCTCAGGAGGAATCTCATATATATGTGAAGAAAAAATTTTCTTTTGTGGCTTTACTGAATCAGATTGAGAATACTGACTGCTGTCATCTGAATCAGATTGAAAAGGTTGCAAGGCTAAAGCCACCATGTTAAAAGCTGCCCATTCCTCTGCCAATATAACTTCTCCAGCCTGATGAGCTCTCCGTAAAGCTTTACCAACCTGTCTCCAAATTTTTAAATCAAATTGGTTCTTATTGTCTGGAGTAAACCAATAACAATGTTTCTGTATCTTTTTTAATAATGAAAGTAAAACCTTCTCTTTAATTTTTAATCCTGAAGCAGTCAACAATGATTTCAATACTGCCATATGATCACTTAACCCTGATGGGGCATTCCCCATTATGCCCCGACTCTAAATTTCCCGAAGAGATGACGTAACTCTTCGCCATCCATTTAATCCTCCTCGGTCCCATCCGTTCCCACATCTTACCTTTTGTGCCCCACGTTTGGGCGCCAGATGTTGATTAAAATGATCGGAGACACGAAAGAAGACGCAGCAGATGAGATGCAGGTGAAGAGCGGGGGGCTACTGCTCTCTCAGGCAAATAGCACCGACCCAGCCGCTGTTACAGCTTTTATTACATTTAGCAAGCTTGTGCATGCGAGATAAGCATTAATGCATAAATTCTGTTATACTATTCTCAAGAGCAGAAGGCCATTACCTCCCTTCTCAACCACTTGGTTATCTATATTGTGTCTTCTTGGAACATTCCAAGAAAGTGTTCTCACGACTTCAAGCGTTGCCAAGGATTGTTTGCAATCCTTGACATTCCTTGGCTAACTCATTTACGAGTTCACCAAGTAAACACGTCCTTGGGTGCTGTCTACAGAAGTCCATTAACCATTTCCTTCAATTTGTTTTCTCTGTTTCTCATTACTCTGATTTCTTTTTCCTGCCTTCTTGTGAGTTATTTAAACATTTTATTTATCTGTAGTGTTTTTGAGTGCATCCCTTGTATACCTTTTTTAGTGGTTTCTCTAGGTATTACATTATATATACATAACTTATCACGTTCTACTGTTTTCATCATTTTTCTATTTTGAGTGGAGTGTAGAAAACTTGTCTCCCATTAAGTAATCTGCTAAAATAGAAGTTGTGATTACTCTCTGACCATTTTGTGCTCCTTATGCAGTAGATAGGAGTCACTTTTCTAACTGGAATATTTTGATATTGATTACCATGAAGATTTATGGTTGCTATTACACAATTGGGACAGGAAATGATATATCTTAAACCTAGGGAATTCACTTAGCTATCTCTTAGTACTAATATGAACAATAATAAGTGAACAATTAATATTATTAGCAGTGAGCAATTTCAGTCACTATATTGCAAAAAGAGCAGAATAACTAAGGACACAAGCCTTCATGAACGCAAGTCTAAGTTATCCTACCAAGCATCAAGAAAGACCTGCTAAAGTGATAGCCTAGGTGAGGGAAATATAGAATGTGTAGTGGACAGTGGAGATGACAATCTTCATTTATATCCTTGGGACAAGCTACAGCAGTGGAGACTATATCTTGCTTCACTACACTTATACTTAAATCTTTCCAGATCATAACTGACCACTACCTTGAAGAGAATTCGGAATTATAAAATATATACCCACCCTATTTAGAAAGAAATGAGGCCGATCTTATTTTAACCGCAACATATGGAGGCCCCCATATTATAGGATGTGAGCTGAATAAAATGGGAAACTCCAAACTCATCTGAGTAACATAATGCATGGATTGCATTGAACACAAACCTTGTGCACATCTTCAGGTTCTCTTGACTAACTCCTTTCTGAAGGCATCGCCTGCCTCCTGGACTATATCAGTGCTACTGACTACCATATCCCTAATGGATTGGGATGTTGCTACTCAGCACAAGGAGGCAAAAATGTGTATGTGCTCCACCAGCATCTTTTCCAAACACCCCAACATGGCTGGACTCTCAAAATGGCAGGAATCCCAGTACTACATGGGCTGTAGGCAGATACACAAACATAACATTCACAATCAGCCATGACTTATACAGATGAGGAAGATGAGAGAACACTTAATAGTGACCTATTTAACTTAAATTTACTTATTATATCTTCTCATTATAAATTGCTTGTAAATCTTTTTACTAAAAATAACATAGATCACATATATATTATTGAAAGCTTTGTTCTAATATATGGAAATATTTTTGATTCATAACCTTAAGACAATAAGTGTCTTGTAATTTTCGATTCTTATAGGAAAAATAATACATGTTCACTTAAAGAGGTAAACTCTTTGCCATCTGATATTGACTTCACTTGTTAATATTTTATCATTAATCCTCCTTCCATGACCTCACTGATCAAATTTTGACAAACTCGCATAAAAGGCTGCACAGTAAAATAAATGAAAATAAGTAAAATAAACGAGCAAATAAGCAAGTCTTAACAGATTAAAGCACAAAGATAAATCTTGATTTTCCTCAACAATTCCAAACTCGTAGTGGGGAGACAGAGAGGGGAGTGGTGATAAGGCACATTGAAGATCCTGAAATGAGACCCTTGAGGTAGAAATTTCTGTGAAGCCCCTCACCAGAGAGGAAGGGGGACACCTTCAGTTTGCAAAGTCACTGGCCCCACAAGCAGGAGACTTTGCCTCTGAGAAGTCTGACCAGTGCACCCTTCATGTCCTTATTCCGCAGGCTGTAAATGAAGGGGTTCAGTAGAGGAGTCACCACTGTGTACATGACCACAGCTGCCGTATCTTCCTCTACTGAGTTGAAGGAAGAGGACGAGGGGCACAGATAAGCCCTGATCACCGTCCCAAAGAACAGGGCAACAACAGCGAAGTGGGACCCACAGGTTGAGAAGGCCTTGAGCCTTCCCTGGGCAGAGCGGACTCTGAGGACGGCTGACACAATGTGGATGTAAGAGACCAGAATGAGTATAAAGGGGATTAAAATTACTGCACCCCCCAAGAAGATGAGCACAAGCTCATTTATGTGGGTGTCTGAGCACGACACCTTCATCAGGGGTCCCAGATCACAGAAGAAGTCAGGAATGATCTTCTTAGAGCAGAAGGAAAGCCGGAACATGAGGAAGGTGTGAGTCATGGCAACAAGACTTGTAAGAGTCCAGCAGGCAGTCACCATGAGAATGCAGCGCCGGAGGCTCATGATCGTCGGGTAGTGGAGAGGGTGGCAAATGGCCACGTAGCGGTCGTAGGCCATTGTGGCCAGAAGAAAGATGTCCATGTCCCCAAATGTCAAGAAGAAGTAGAGCTGAGCCAAGCATCCTGCGTAGGAAATGGACCTGTTCTGGGTCTGGATGTTCGCCAGGGCTTTAGGCACAGTGGTGGAGGTGAAAAGGATGTCTGCACAGGACAGACTGGCGAGGAAGAAGTACATGGGGGTGTGGAGATGTGTGTCAGCGCCGATGGCCAGGATAATGAGCAGGTTCCCAGCCACAGTGACCACATACATCCATAGGAACAACAGGAAGAGGAAGTGCTGCTGCTCTGGCTGCTCTGAGAGTCCCCAGAGGAGGAAATCGAAGCTGTTGGTCTGATTCCGTCCTTCCATGAGCCCAGAGGTCAGAGAAAAAGATCTTGAGTGATCCCCATTAAAATTCTGTACAAATATTTCACTTTAGATGAAATTTAATTCCATTTAATTCAGTTCAATTCTGCAAACATTTATGTCTTCTCACCTGCTGTACATGCATCTTGACTTCTGTTTAGTACAAGGGGAAGTGCATTCTGTATATTTTATCTGCATAAACACCATTGGGATGGATGGAGTGGAGTGTTAACTATTGATGGGTGGTGAGGACTCAGTGACAGGGAAAAGTTCTAAACTTAATTTTATCAAACAACAGATAAAACTTTTAGAAGCTGTCTGGATCCTTTCAAATGATGCAAAAGTATGCATCTGCAAAGAAAGAATAAAAAATGCAAAGAGAACTAGGTTAAAAAGGATACAGTGGAATAATTTGTGTGTGAATTAATTATTTGAGACTAAGCCATGCTCACCTAGATCCTGATTTTCCCGTTTCTCCAGCCTGGAAATGAATGCATGTAAACACCCTGAATCAGCACAATCAATGTGGAAAGCAGAGGCCAAGTAGCAAAGCAGGTGAGTACAGCAGGCAATAATGTAGAATGGCAGAATCTACACATCCTCAGCTAATATTCCTGCCTAGAAAAAGAGGACTTTACTCTGAGTGAGAAAACAAGGCAAGATATAATGCTGGACAAGGTGAAGAAAACAGGTGAGGGAGTTGTACAGAGAAACATCACTCAATAAAGCAACCTCCATCATCGTAGTGACAGAAGGAGTCTTTGAATTGAGAATTTGAGCAAGGTACTCAATCTTGCTAAACCTCTGATCCAGAAAAAGGCAAAGTGTTCAAGTGTGAATAATAACTGATGGTTAAATTTCTGGACCTATACAGAAATATCATAAAAAAGAAAGCCTGAAAATCCAAGCTTTTCATCAGCAGAGAACTCACAAGCAAATTGTCCCTGTTGAGAAATATTCTAATACAATGTATCTTCAAGATCTTCAGAATCTAATGAAACAATTAGATTTGTGAAAGAATAACACAAAGGTGAATAAAGAAACTCAGAGAAGATATGTCCAGACCACAAGAACAATGGGAAATAGGAACTGAGAAAAATATAAAAAGAAATTAAAGAAAAAGTCATTTTTTCAATGAAGACTAAATTACAAAGATGTTAACGGAAAATGGACAATACAGAAATCTTTAGGAGAGAATTAAAGGGTAGAAATCAGAAAGGCAAAAGAAACAAAAGAAAGAATGAGGTAAAAGAGTTAGAGAAAAAGAAATGGATAGAAGACAGACCAAGGAGATCCAGTACAGGAAAACTAAACTTTGGAATGGAAGAATATTTAAATTATAATTTAAATAAATTTCCCAGAAATAAAATGTGTCCTTTCTCTACATATTGAAAAGTCATATTTCATACCTGAGAAAATTGGCAAAAAATAATCAATTTTAAAAATAACTCAGTAAATTTATTAGACCTTTAAAATAAACAAGAATCCTTTGGGTAAACAGCTCCTCCTTCACCACCAAAAAAAAAAAAAAAAGAAAGAAAGAAGGAAAGATAGAAAGGAAGGAAGGAAGGAAGGAAAGAAACGATGGAAGGAAGGAAGGAAAGAAGGAATGAAGAAAGGAAGGAGGGAAGAAAAGGCCACAATAATGCGTTGAACTTTCAGAAGCAGAGAACATCAGTAAATTTATTAGACCTTTAAAATAAACAAGAATCCTTTGGGTAAACAGCTCCTCCTTCACCACCAAAAAAAAAAAAAAAAGAAAGAAAGAAGGAAAGAAAGAAAGGAAGGAAGGAAGGAAGGAAGGAAGGAAGGAAGGAAGGAAGGAAGGAAGGAAGGAAGGAAGGAAGCAATCAGGTCAAAATCAGTCTTGATAGCACATTCAATGCCAGAAGATAATAAAAGAATGCCTACAAGAAACTAGAATTTTATACCAGCCAATCTGTACTTTAAGTATAAGGGATACAAGAAAAGAGTTTTGAACATAAAGAAACTCTGGGATTATTATTTCCATGAGCACTTCCTCAGGAATCTACTAGAAGATGAGCTTCACATAACCAAGAAAAGGTTGGAGTGACCTCAGCAAAAAGACTAGTGAAAGCATTGAATATATATTTGCTATAGAACTAAGACCAGAATGTGAAGCTAAAGGCGACATAACAGTATATAAATGTAATATATGCTAATAATGTGGAAATAACTAACCAATAAATGGCAGAAGGAGGAAGAAAGTAGAAAGTATAATAAGTTCCTGATCATCTCTTGGGAACGCTTAGGAGAAAAGGAATATCATATTAAGCAGATAAGTCAAATAGTAGAAGTTTAGACCTTTTAATAAGACAAAGATAAACTAAGAAAGATAATACTATTTATAAAATAGTAATATTGGATGGTGAAAAAGAGGAAAGGGAGGCAAGAAGAAAAGTTACAAGTTAATTTTATTATTGTTTATACTAAGAAACAAAATATATTGCTTAGACAAAGAGGGGACAAAAGGTGCTGTGCTAAGGCGTTAGCATAATGAAAACTTCCTATGACCAGAGAGAGAACTACAGACCATATACTAAAGGGCATTAAGTAATATGACAGACCTAGGCCTAATATATCAGTTATCTTAATAAATGTACATGCTTAATGGACTTTTTAAAAGAAAAACATTTTAAATTAACTCACAAAGCAAAATCCATCTCTATTCTGTATATAAGAAAAATAGCTAAAATAAAGTAATTCGGAATGGTTGAAAATGAAATGATGGGCACATAGGAGGCTAATGTGAACAAAACAACGTGATCTTTACATCAGCAAAGGCAGAACTCAGGACAGAAAGCATTAAGCAATATGCAGACTGCTTTACAATAATAAAATCTCCATTCACAATGAGAGTCTAAAAAATCTAATATCTCCCATATCTGAGCACCAAATAAAACAGCAGAAAGTTGGCCGGCCTGGTGGCACATTGGATAGTGCACCGCTTGGGAAGCGTGGTGGCGCTCCCGCCCGAGGGTTCGGATCCCACATACAGACCGGTTCCCGCTCACTGGCTGAGCGAGGCGCGGGAGCGACGCGGAGGGTTGCAGTCCCGTTGCCGGTCCCCGGTTCGGTGCAGGGGCAACACTGAGGGTTGTGATCCATTGCCGGACACGGAAAAAGACAAAAGACAAAAAAAAAAAAAAAAAAACAGCAGAAAGTTTCTTGAACTATAGAGATAAAAGAAAAAATATAAGCACATTAATAAAAGAAACTTAAGTAAACTTTAGTCAATCCGAGTCAGATCTAGTGATTAAAAAGTAAGTATAGAGAATACTAAACAAAGTAAGACGTGTGAATATGTGTGTGTGCCATGTATGTGTATCACTGTGTTACAATAATAATGAATGTACATCACTTTCAAGTTCCTATTAAACATATAGAAAAAATACAGTATAGAAATCCAAGATAAAACTCAAATAAATTCCAAAAAGTGGCAATAATTCAACTAATGATCTCTGACATAAACACAATAAAAATTAATTAAAGAAAAAATGAAAATGGGCTTTCAACCTGGAAAAAAATATTTAAATATCTTTATTAAATAACACTTGGATCCAAAAGAGACATAAAGATCTAAACTTCAGAATTTTTAGAAATTATCAGCAACAATAATAATGTTACATATCAGAATCCATGGAATATTGTTAACATAATAATCAAAAGAAAATTCATTGCCTTAGATACTCATGTGAAAAACAATAAAGATAAAATATATAATTTAAGCATCAAACACAAAAAGGATAACAGAGATAAACTGAAGGAAGGCAGGAAAGGACAGGAAGGAAAAACTTTAAAGCAAAAATTGAATAAGAAATCAGAAAACAAAGTTTTTTTAAAAAAGCAGTTCATTGGTCTTTTCAGAAAATGGTGCTGGGACAACTGAATATCCACACACCAAAGAATGAATTGAAATCTCCTACCTCAAACCATATATACAATTAACTCAGAGTGGATCAAAGGCTAAGAACAGTTTGGGGGACAACTGAAGAAACTTGAATATGGATCAGTAATACACAATAATAAAGAATTATTATTAATTGGGTTGGTGTGGAAATGCTCTTTTGGGCAAGTGGACAAGGGTTTGTAGAGATGTAGGCTGAATATGCAGGAGTGTAATGCCATACTAATTATAATTTACTTTAAATTGATTCAGCATTAAAATGTTAATCTATAAAACCAACATAGGGTGTGGGTAATATTAACATGGATGCTGCAGAAATGATCATCCATTTTGTAGAGTACAAACTTAAGATTTTCTTAAAAATTTCAGATGAAAGAGACAAAGAGATAAAAGCAATGTGAAAAGAAATGATACTTATAGGAAATATAGGACCAAGATCCTATTCAAAATTTTGAGAAACCCCAAAGGAAGGAACAAATCAAAATTTTAGAGCCTGACTCATTTTGTACTAAAATGAGTCCTGAATTTGGAAATCAAAATGGTTCTCAGAATTCTGCATATAATCATCAAAGGATAAAAGACCTGTAAATGTACGTATCCTGGAGTGTTAAATTTCAAAGATAAATATTCATCAAACTCTACTCAATATTAATCAACATATATTGAGAGCTTATTGTCCAGGATGCTTTCCAAAGTTCCTTACCTGTAGTATCTTATTTCACCTTCTCGATACACAGTAAGAAAGAAACTATTTATTATCTCCATTTACAGGTGAGGAAATTGATGTTCAGAGAAGTTACTTAAAAATTACTTGCCTAGGGAGTTCCGGTCAAGATGGTGGAATAGATGGTTCCCAGCGTCACTCTCTCCCACAAGTCAACCAATTTACAACTATAAAAATGGAACATCAGCCAAGTTGGAGCCACTGGAGCTCAGGGGAAGAGGAGGAGAGACCTACGGAGTTCATGAAGGTGGATGAAACCAAGATGAGAGAAAGAAAAACTGCTCTCAGCATTTCGGGCAGCAGCTGCTTTAAGGCTGGATCTGATGAGCACATGGAGCAGGAGCCGGGAGAAGCCGCAGCTGTGCCCTTCAGATGGAGTTACTTGGAGGCGGAAGGGGAGAAGATGGCCTTGGGGGCCCCCAGGAGAGCAAGACCACTAATAGGGTTCCCGTGGACCCACACAGGAGTGAGGAGCCAGAACAACTGAAAAAAGGGAGCCTCTCAGAAGCCAGTGAGTCATTGCAAGGGACCAGTGCACGGTCTGTCCCATCAAAAGTGTTTAGAGCACAGACAGTGGGGGAGACAGACCCACCAGGAGAACACTAGGGCACAGCAAGGACAGCCACTCTGCCCCCCAATCAGCACGGGACTACTCAAATGAGACTGGTTGGGAATGCAGAATTGCATGGGGTGTAGTTTGATGAAAAACTCAGGCCCAGATAAGAGTTTCTACACAACCCAGGTGCACCAAGTCTCTGGATAGCTGGAAGTATCTATAAGATCAACCATTAAACCCTGAGCTGCACATAAAGCCTTCCCTAGGGAAACAGCAGGAAAGCAGCAATTTAATTCAACCACACAGCTCAAGTACTGGTTCCAACAGGAAGTTCCCCCATTTTAGAAGTAAGCAAAGGACAAAAAATTAGTTCCAGCCCAGGCACACCACCAGCGCCTTGGGGCCTGCCTAGGAGCCAGAGGCTTGGAGCCAGGGATGGACCCCACTCCCACAACGAGGCACACTGTGCCAGTGCCTCGGGGCCCATCCAGTGACCCGAGGCATGGAGAAGGGGACTGGACCCCCCTCCCACAACCAGGCATACTGCACTAGCACATCAGGGCCTCCCCAATGACCCAAGAAATGGAGCTGGGGACTAGACACAACCCACAACCAGGTACACTGTCAGCACCAAGGAGCATACCAAAAACATCACCTCCATGTGGGTGGCCCACCACAGCCACCAAAATAACCGTGGCTGCTGTGAAAGTGGCTAGATGCCACAATCACCATGCAAATCGTCCGCCAACCACTGGAGTGCACTGACCAAAGGAGAGTCACCAGCAGAGATAAAGAAAGAAGAGGATGTCTCTCTCTACAAAGTCCATTTCAGAGTGACAAAAGAAGCATCTGCTCTAAGATAATATTGAGACCCCTGATCACACCTCAGCACGGGACAGATAATCTAGGCAACAAATTAACAGAATAACCATTATTCTTTCAGAAGGAGAGAATAAATCTAAGGTAATTAGAGGGGGGCAGGAGGAGGGAGATGGGGATGGATAGAGATTGGACAAGGAGCATAAAGAATAATTATGATTTGTAACAATATATATGCTACTAATATTGATTTGATCAACATATGACACTGTTGAAGCCCAAAAATATGTATAATCAGTTTTGATTCAATAAATAAAATTAAATTAAATTAAATTAAAATAACTTGCGTAATTTACACAGTCTTTAAGTGGTAGAATCAAGACTCAAGCCCAGTTCTCTGAAACCCGAAAACTTAGGCTCTTGTCTAACTACATCAGGTTGATTTCTACCTCCCATTTTCTGGGTGAAACTTAAAGCTGTCTCTCTCCCCAAGAGGAGCTCTGCCATGAGGCAAGAACAGATGCCACTTTCAGTACTAACACTATGACTTTCACTCATTCAGCAAATATTTATTAAGTGTGAACTACATGCCAGGAACACTGCAAGTATCTGGGAATAGAGATTGTTTGCACAAGAAGGCTGGATATAAGAGATACACGTAAAAATAGATTTTCTCAATTTTAGAAACCACAACCTAGAAACAAAAATTGAAAAAAAAAAATCCCAGCAGCAACAATAACAAGAAAATCTATAAAATTCTTAAAAATAAGTGTAACAAGTAAAGCATAAGACCTATAAAAAGACTATAAAATGGTGTGAAGCAAATCAGCGAGATAAGAAAACTAGAAAACACACACCATGTTCTAGGCTGGGAAAAATTTATCATCAAAATTCTAACCTTCTCCAAATCAAAATATAAAGAGAATCCGATTCCAATTAAATTACTAATGACTCTCAGCTTTTAAGTCTCAGCTCAAATGTCTTCTCCTCAGAGTCCTTTCTTGACTTCTTTATTTAAAGAAGCCACTTCACATACTGGTTACTGTCTATCAAACGGTATGGTATGCTCGTTAACTTCACAGCACTCTCTACATGCTAAGACTGTCACTTGTGTTCACTTGTTCATTGTCTCAATGTCCTCCAAGGAAGTAAGTTCCTTTTCCTGCTTGTTCACTACTCTATCATCATTGCCTCAAACAGTATGGAGGCAGACTAGAAACACAATACAAACCTGTGAAATTGCAACGGAAAGATGTACAGCATGCCATAGCAACACAGGACAAGAGTGTATCCCCAAAACTAGAGGGATATCTAATTCAGTTTTCTTGGTCAAGGAGCATTTTCTAGAGGACGTTATATCTGAGCTGAGGCAAAATGAATCATAGTAATCTCAGAGCACTTCGAATGGCTCAGAGTGGCTAGAGGAGAGGAGAGGGGGGTGAGGGGATGTCTGCATTGATAGGAGGAGAAAACCATGCATCGTTAAAATCCTGTTTTGAAGAACATGTAATAATACAAGTAAATGCATATAATATAATATTAACTAAAAAGTACTTTAAAAGCACATCTGGACAGTACTAAGAAGTGACCAGACTTCCAGAGTCACAAGGTAATATGGGAACCTGATCTGAATTGGTGCAGGATGCCCTGTTGTAGGGGACCTGCTGATCAGTGTAAGTCCCTCAACAGGCAAAACAGCCTCTCCCAGGATGCTGGTGAGAGGATTCCTGGTTAAAACGAAAACGGAATTAGGTGGATGGCCACAGCACCTCTAAGTCTAGTGCTCTCATTCTTTTAACAGAAGGGAGGAGGGAGAGACATGACAGGAAAGGAACTTTGAGGAGTTACAGGTAAGCTCTCCTGAAGGGGACAGACTCCTTTCAGTGGTGAGGACTCCTGGGAAACTCAGAGTCTCTGGGAGGAGTCCATCCAGAGACGGTGCAGGGGAAAGAGCTGCAGGGAAGGGACCATGTTCCACAAGCTGCCAGCAACAGACAGGAGCAGAGAGGTGAGGAGAGACGAGCACCTCCTTGAGCAGCAAGAACAGGAGGTCCTGGATCTCAGGGGCTGGACAGAAACTTCAGAATGAGAGTAACCTCTGAGGGCCATGTGCCCTCACCTGGACTAAGGACTCAAAATATTGGGCAAGAAGCCTGGCTCTACCAGACCTGAGAGTACAGGCTCAGAGCAAGAACTTCACCCACCCCAGGTAAAGGAGCATTTCCTGTGAAGGAAAACTTAACAGAACATGTCTCCAGCAGAGCCTCCCTAGGGGTGGGGGGGATGATGGTAAAGGGAAGGGAACTTACATTCAGTGAGTCCTTCTAGGCGCCCTGACCTGGAATGTCTTAGATACCCCCAGAGTCACTGGAGATAGACCTTGCTGTCAGCCTGTGCTAAGTGAGGAAACTGAGGCTCAGAGAGGCTGAGTCAGCTACCCCAAGGTCACACACTGATCAACAGCAGAATCTGATCTTGTCTTTCCTCTTCTGACTCCAGATACCCTGCATTGGTACAGTGTGCTTTGGAAAGGACAATGGCCATGCAGAGCCTGCATTTGGACACACATAGCTTCCTCTGGCCACCTGTTCTCCATTCTGATTCACTTGCTAGCCCAACAGATCATTCCCTGTGTCTCCTGAGTTCCTTTCCTCAGTGCCAGCCTGACCCTGATGGTCTCCCTGTGACTGCTCCTATCCACGTTGTCATCAATCTGATGCTGTGTCTGCTCTGTCAGAGCCAAATATGATGTTTTTCAATTACTTGAACACACAGTTGAATGTTGAACTTCACATCTGAATGTTCGCATTTACTCTTCCTTCTGCCTTGAGCACTCTGCTCCACCGCTGCCAACCCCCTTCCTCCTCATCCTTTGGGTCACAATATAAACATATCAAAGAGGCATTTCATACTTTCTTCATCTTGCTGGGTGTTCTGTCTGACATACACCTTCACTGCCCCTATTTCAACATTCTATAAATTCTGCTACTTACTTGAGTAAGTCCAGCTTTACCACCAGATGAAAGCTTCAGTAAGTTGGGCCCTGTGTGTCCTGTTTACCACTGTAATTCCCAATGCCTAAGATAATGCCTGGCACAAAAGAGGTGACCAATAAACGTTCAGTGCCTGAGAGAAGGATGGTAACTCGCCAAATTTACCATCCATTTTACCATCATAAAACTGAGACACATGGAAGTAAAAGTAAGAAAAGCTAGTTTCCCTGAATTTGTGGGTGGTGTGGCAGGGTGGGTGGATTCCATTGACCATATATTGCAAGAAATCTAGAACTCTGTACTGTGTGCAACTCAGTGCAATGGACCAATTATAGTCTGTCCTGATGCAGAACAAGTGATAAGCAGACATGCTCCACTCCCACCCAAACCTGTGACCCCCTAATGTAAAGGATTCATCCCACAGGAAGGAATTTTTCAGTTAAAGCACAGACCCTCTTTTTTAAGAGTGCCCAGCTTTCTGAGTGTCCCTACTTGGACAGAGTATGGAACTCACAGTCATCCTAAAAGATCCACCTGGGATTTCTTCCGTGTGAGGGAAAATGCTTCTTTCACCAGCTGGTCCACCTGCATAGAGCGCTGGCTCTAAATCACGCCTTGTTGGTGGAAACGTCCCTACCACACCAGCCTGCAGGGTCCTCTTTTGTCTGCTGTCCCCCACCACCTGGTTTCTATACCCCTCCTCTGGCGGCTCCCATAGACTGCCTTGGAAATCTCTTGTCTTCTGTTCAGAAAGACTTTTAGACGTATATCATCTTTCCTCCCAAACAGTGCAAGTGTAAAGATTTCATTATACTTTCATTATCAAATGCTTAGAATTTTCTTCTGTTCTTGACTGAGACTATTCAGAGATGGGGACAATGCCTCACTTACCTTCATATTCCTCGCAGCACCGGGGACGTGCTTGGTCCGTGTTTGCTGTGGTGAACAGGGCCTGCCTCAGGCCTTGTGTACCACCTCAGCTGTGAGGCTTACCTTCCTGCCTGCGTTCCTCTCGGTCACCACCACAATGACCTGTTGCTGCTTCTTCAGTCCTCTACTTAGTTGGAAATTAACATGAAAATACTGTCCAAGAACTCAAAGGCTGTCCTTCCCTGGAGAGAGACTATGATAACAGGCTCATGGCCAGGTTGCCTGTCTGTCTCTGCTGCAGCAGGACGTTCCTGCATGCCAACTGCACCAGGACTGCAGATAGGGGAATTTCTACTCATTAACAGCGATACCTCTGGAATAACCCCATGTCCCCAGCCCTGGGCTATAAAGGGACTTGTCCTATCTATTTATTTCTCAGGTAGCCTTAGTGTGAGTACTCTTGGGGGTTCTGTGGGAGACTGGAGCTTTGTAATTTCCCATTCCCCATTCATCCCCTCAAGAGAATTTCTTGGAAGAGGAAGGATGTGGTCCTACAATACTGGGATTGCTTTCAGGAGAAGTTATTAAATACCTGTCTCTTGGGGCAAACTAGAGAGTCCACCCCATCTATCCAAAAATATATTCTTTGACATTTGCAATGACAGAGCTTTAATTAAGTCACAAAAGGCCTCTGCTAAAATTAGGATGTCTTGTGTGAAGAGAATCACCCATTGAGACAGTAGAAAACGTGCTAAGTCATTGTCATTCTCATTTCAGTGCAGACTTTTTTCTGAGTCTTTAATAAAGGTCATCCTGAGCTTGGTAGGGAATTGAAAGGACAAAAAGTGAGACACAATGGTGGTTTGTGAGCCTCTATCCAGAAGAAGTTTGGGACAAGGGGCACCAGGGACAGTGGATGTCAGAAAACTTCAGGCTCTGGACATGTTGCTGCTCCACCTGCAAACTCTCCATGAATGTGGGCTCCTGGGCCACCGCTGTTGCCCTCCCCCAGAGTGGGTGTCCAGCATCGGTCCTCTAAGTGCAGCTGCTGCAATTGTGATTAGAGCCTAGATTCAGCAAGCCCCACCCACCAGCACCTCTGTGGCCACAGCTTTCCTTGTTCTTCCTACAGAAAAGCACTAGAAAAAAAGCTCAATTTTAGAATATACATAAAGTTGTCTCAGAATTTCTAACTTATACCACTGTGAAAAACAAATAACTAGAGCGTATTTCTTTACCGTTCATTTTGTATTAGTGTGATGGTATACAGTCAAAATACTGTGTGCAATAATTACTTAGGTTAATTCTTCCTGCCCCCTGTCAGTGTGGTCATGTGACTCATTTGACAGAGAGTGGGAGGCAGGGGGAGGGACTGTCTTTAAAGATTATAAAACATACCATTTAAGCAGATAGGCTGAGTTACATGAACGTACATATAGATATAGATATAGATATGCATATAAAGTCAAGGATAGGAGAAAACCAACCAAAACAGATGCTACCAGAAACAAACAAACCTAACTGTATTTCAAATGAATGACAAAGCTACACTGAAAAGTGGATGGAGAACTAATCCAAGTAACTCCTGAATGTGTTAATTTGACTATATGTGTTCAGAATAAAGACAACTTTAACTGTAAAAAGTATATTGTACTCTTGTTCTTGGTTTGTTTTTTGCAGTGGTATGGGTTAGTCAGTAATTCTGAAACTACTTTACGTGTATTCTAAGACTGAGCAAAGAAGTAACTATAATGTGGATAATAAGAGCCAGGTTGCTTACTGTTGCAGAAGGGAGTTACAAATATGGAAAAGGCAAAGGCTAGAATGAACCCTGTGGTGTTGCCCTGGAATTGGAGTTACAGGTGTAAGCTTAAAGTTTTGAAGAAGATAGATAGATAGGTAGGTAGACAACGGATGCACGGATGGATAGATAAATAAACAGACAGATAAATATAGAGGTGTGTATGTGTATGTGTATATTCATACTTATATTTCTTGGCTCTGTCCATTGAGAGGACCTAGAAGCAATGACACCTCAATAGCAATGAGCACATCCATCACTGAAATCTCTCCCAAGAGAATAAAGTCTTCTTTGAAAAATGTACTAATTTCAGTTTGGGGCAGGGAAAAGAGAAGATGAGACTGGGACATTTTTTGGTGTCAGAAAGGAGGAAAGTGCCCAAAGAATGATGTAAGCATGTCAAAAGACAGAAAAACCAACTTGAAAGGCTCCCATTGACCAAGTTTGGTACAATAGAGCAAGAAAATAAATGTAGTAATGAATTATAAGTCAGAATAAAATTAAAAGAAGTATATCATACTGATATCAATGGATTAATAAATGAATGAGTGATGAACAAGTGAATGAATGAATAAGAAAGGAAAATTTTTTTGAGATATAGTTTCAACTAATAGATGTAGAAGACATGATGGAATTAGAAAAATGAACATTTGGCGAACATCACAGTAACAATTGTTGCAGGGTATTTATTCATTACAAAGGAAAAGTTGTATATCTTCAGTACACAGACCTGTATATATCACCTCTTCCAGTGATCAAGGTTAGCATCACCAATGTTGGAACAAATCATGGGCCTTCTGATATGATGCACTGAGTAGGACATAACATCATTTCTGTGGTACTCCTGCCAAAAATTGCATAACTTCAATATAGCTATGAGAAAATATCAGACAAAATCCAACCGAGGCATTGTGCAGCAACATCAGCAAGATGGTGACTAGGAGGTCCCAGCCTTCCTTCCCTTACAAACACAATGATTTAACAACTACTAGTGGATAAAGATAGATCTGTGAGAGTTTCAGAGTACAATTAAGAAGCTTCAGCAAAACAGTGGAGCACAGAAACCAAGGATGGTGATGGAGAAAAGAATGTGAAACATTTTCTGACATCAACCCATCCCCCAGGGCTGGAAAAGCTTGAAGCCAAGAGGGATTCCCTCAGCAGCAATTTCCCCCAGGAGAGAAAAGGAAAACAGGAGGACCCCAGAAGCTTTCTCCATCTCAGACCAGCAGTCCTCACCCACCTTGGACAGCAGCATCCTTCCCCACCGAAACCTCCACAGTCTTTGCCAATGCTGATTTCAGCTGACAGAGCTGCCCAGAGCCGAAGTCACTGCACCCCCGACCCTTGGAGACAAAGTTGCTGCTGCACCCACCTAGAGTGGGTGCTGCATGTCAAAATCCCTGTTGAATACAGGTGCAAAAATCCTCAATGAAATACTAGCAAACCCAACTCAACAGCACATTATTCACCATAATCAAGTGGGATTTTTCCCTGGGATGCAAAAGTGGTTCAATGTAGGCAAATCAATCAATATGATATACCACGTTAAGAGAATGAAAAAAAATCATTAAGAGAATGAATTTTAAAAGTGAAAGAAATATGATCATTGAGATATGATCATCTCAATACAAGCAGAGGAAACATTTCACAAAATTCAACATTTTTTTTTTCTTTTTCTTTTTTTTTTTTTTTTTTTCTTTTTCTTTTTTTTTGTTTTTTTTTTTTTTTCTTTTTCTTTTTTTTTGTTTTTTTTTTTTTTTCTTTTTCTTTTTTTTTGTTTTTTTTTTTTTTTCTTTTTCTTTTTTTTTGTTTTTTTTTTTTTTTCTTTTTCTTTTTTTTTGTTTTTTTTTTTTTTTCTTTTTCTTTTTTTTTGTTTTTTTTTTTTTTTCTTTTTCTTTTTTTTTGTTTTTTTTTTTTTTTCTTTTTCTTTTTTTTTGTTTTTTTTTTTTTTTCTTTTGTTTTTTTTCCGTGTCCGGCAACGGATCGCAACCCTCAGTGTTGCCCCCGTCCCGGACCGGGGACCGGCAACGGGATCGCAAGCCTGGGTGTTGCTCCCGCGCCTCGCTCAGCCAGTGAGCGGGAACCAGTCTGCATATGGGATCCGAACCCTCGGACGGGAGCGCCGCTGCGCTTCCCAAGCGGCGCATTATCCAGTGCGCCACCGGGCCGGCCCCAAATTCAACATTTTTTTATGATAAAAACCTTTAACCAAATGAGTATAGAAGGAACTTACCTCAATACAATAAAGGCCATATATGAGAAGTCAACAGTTAACATCATAATCAAAGAGGAAAAACCGAGAGCTTTTTCTCTAAGTTCTGGTACAAGGCAAGGATGTCCACTCTTACCACTTCTATTCAACATAGTACTGGAAGTCAAAGCTATAGCAATTCAAAAAAAAAAGAAAGTAAGGAAGGGAGAGAGGGAGGAAGAAAGGAAGGAAAGAGGAAGCAAGGAAGAAGGACATTTAAGCAGAAAAAGAAGACCAAGTATTTGTTTCCAGATGACATGATCATATATGCAGAAAGCCCTAAAAACTCAAAGCAATAACTGTTAGAACTAACATAAATTCAGTAAAGTTGCAGGTAACAAAATCAAAAAACAGAACTCAGCAAATGGCAGAATTTCATTCTTATGGCTGAGTAGTATTCCGTTTAGTATATATAGCATGTTTTCCTTATCCAGTCATCTGTCGATGGACATTTAGGTTGGTTCCAACTCTTGGCTGTTATACATAGAGCTGCAATAAACATGGAAGTGCAGGTATCCCTTCAACATGACCCCCATACTGTTTTCCCTAATGGCTGTGCTAATTTACAATCCCACCAACAGTGTATTGTTCCTCTTTCTCCACATCCTCACCATCATTTGTTATTTCCTGTCTTTTTGATAACAGCCAGTCTAACTGGGGTTAGATGGTACCTCATTGTGGTTTTGATTTACACTTCTGTGACGATTAATGATGTTGAGCATATCTTCATATACTTGTTGGCCACTAGCCTGTCTTCTTTTGAGAAATGTCTATTGACCTCCCCTGCCCATTTTTTAATTAGGCTATTTATTTTTTTACTATGGAGTTGTTTGGGTTCTACATATATTCTAAACATTAGCCCTCTGTCAAATGTCTTTGCTTGTGCTTTTGGGGTCATATTCATAAAGTCTTTGCCTAGTCCTGCATCCTGAAACTATAAAACTCCTAAAAGAAAACACAGGGGAAATGCTTCAGGAAGTAGAGGAAGTAGGACTGGGCAAAGACTTTATGAATAAGATCCCAAAAGTACAGACAAGAAAAGAAAAAATAAACAAATGGGATTATATCAAACTAAAAATCTTCTGCATGGCAAAGGAAACAACAAAGAGAGTGAAAACACGACCTACAGAATGGGAGAAAGTATTTGAAAACTATACATCTGACAAGGGATTAATATCTGGAATATACAAAGAACTCAAGCAGCTTCACAGTAAACAAACACATAATCCAATTAAAAAATGGGCGAAGGACCTGAATAGGCATTTCTCAAAGGAACATACACAAATGGCCAACAGACACATGACAAAATGCTCAACATCACTAACCATCAGGAAATGCAAATCTAAACCACACCAAGAGTTCCGGTCAAGATGTTGAAGTAGTTGGTTCCTGGCTTTGCTCTCTCCCACAGAGTGACTAAACTGTAGCTATTGAGGATCAGCGATGGAGGACCCAAGATCTGTGCTGGAGCAGACAGGAGCTGTGCACCACAGGACCCCAGTTCAAGTTGCTCCCCGTTGTGTAGAGAGACTTTAGAGCTTCTGGGCCCACACGCCCTGAGCCTGCTGGGCCAGAGAAGACAGACAGGGTGGGACTTCCGGCCCAGGCCAGTCCCTGCCATGGGTGAGACTTAAGAGGCTGGTGGGCCCCCACACCCTGAGCCAGCCATGCTGGAGAAGACAGGTGGGGCTGGACCTCCAGCCCAGGCTGGCCTCCACTGCCAAGAGAGACTTAACAGCCTCAGGGCTCCCACACCCCGAGCCAGCCATCCCAGGGAAGGTAGGCGGGGCAGGACTTCCAGCCCAAGCTGGTTCCCACCACTGGGAGTGACTTAAGAGGCTCTGAGTCCCCACACCCCAAGCCAGCCCAGATGGAGAAGGCAGGCAGGGTGGGACTTCTGGCCCAGGCTAGTTCCTACTGCCCAGAAATGGAAGTCCCTTCAAGATCCAAGCCAAACATCAGGATGAAAATCAATATGCAAATCAATAAATGTGATACACCACGGGTATAAAAGCAAAGACAAAACCACATAATCATCTCTATTGATGCTGAAAAAGCATTTGATAAAATTCAACATTCTTTCATGATAAACACTCTCTACAATTTAGGCATAGACGGAAAGTTTCTCAACACAATTAAAGCCATATATGATAAGCCCACTGCCAATATCATCCTGAACAGGGAAAAGCTCAAAGCTTTTCCCTTAAAAACAGGAACTAGACAAGGATGCCTACTCTCACCACTCCTATTTGACATAGTGTTGGACATACTAGCCAGAACAATCTTTTCCCTTAAAAACAGGAACTAGACAAGGATGCCTACTCTCACCACTCCTATTTGACATAGTGTTGGACATACTAGCCAGAACAATCAGAGAAGAGAAGGAAATAAAGGGCATCCAGATTGGAAAGGATGAAGTCAAGCTGTCCTCTTTTGCAGATGATATGATCCCATATATTAAACAGCCTAAAGCCTCTATTAAAAATAACTCCTAGAGTTGATAAATGATTTCAGCACAGTTGCAGGATAAAAAATCAACACACAAAAATCAGTAGCATTTCTATACTCCAACAGTGAACATGCAGAAAAAGAAATCAAGAAAGCTAGCCCATTTGCAATAGCCAGCCACCAAAAAATAAAATACTTAGGAATAAAGCTTACCAAGAATGTGAAAAATCTCTAGGAAGAGAACTACAAACTACTGTTGAGTGAAATTAAAGAGGACACAAGAAGATGGAAAGATATCCCTTGCTCTTGGATTGGAAGAATTAACATTGTGAAAATGTCCATGTTACCCAAAGTGATCTACAGATTCAATACAATGCCCATCAAAATTCCAATGACACTTTTCTCTGAGATGGGAAAATCTATTCAGACATTTAAATGGAACAACAAAAGACCACCCATAGCCAAAGCAATCCTGAGTAAAAAATATAAAACTGGAGGCATAACATTACCTGACTTTAAAGTATATTACAAAGCTATAATAACCAAAACAGCATGGTATGGGCCTACAATTAGACACACGGATCAATGGAATAGAATAGAGAACCCAGAAATCAATCCATATGCCTACAGCCATCTGATTTTTGACAAAGGCAGCAAATTTACATACTGTAAAAGAGACTGCCTTTTCAACAAGTGGTGCTGGGAGAATTGGATACTCATATGTAGAAGAATGAAACTAGACCTGTATCTTTCACCATATACCAACATAACTCAAAATGGATTAAAGAATTAAATATACATCCTGAAACAATAAAACTCCTTAAAGAAAACACAGGGGAAACACTCCAGGAAGTAGGAGTGGGTACAGATTTCATGAATAGGACCCAAAAAAGCACAGGCACCTAAAGGTAAAATAAACAAATGCGATTATATCAAACTACAAAGCTTCCACCCAGCAAAAGAAACAATCAACAGAGTAAAAAGACAACCCACAGAGTGGGTGAAAATATTCACAAAATATGAACCTGACAAAGGATTCATATGCAGAATATACAAGGAACTCAAACAACCTTACAGCAGAAAAAAAAAAAAATTAAAAACTAAGCAAAAGAGCTGAATAGGCATTTCTCAAAGGAAGATATGCGAATGTCCAACAGACACATGAAAAATGCTCAACCTCACTCAGCATCTGGGAAATGCAAATCAAGATCACTTTGAGATACCCTCTCACTTCAGTTAGGATGGCTAATATCCAAAAGACTGAGAATGATAAATGCTGGAGAGGTTGTGGAGAAAAAGGAATCCTCATACACTGTTGGTGGAGCTGCAAAATGGTGCAGCATTTATGGAAAATGGTATGGAGGTTCCTCAAACAATTACAGATAGACCTACCATATGACCCAGCTATTTCACTGCTTGGAATACAGCCAGAGGAATGCCAATCATCATGCCAAAGGGATACCTGTAATCTCATGTCTACTGCAGCACTCTTTACAATAGCCAAGAGTTCGAACCAGCCCAAATGTCCATCATCAGATGACTGGATAAGGAAACTGTGGTACATCTACACAATGGAATACTCCTCTGCTATAACAAAGAACGAAATACTACCATTTGCAACAACATGGATGGACTTAGAGAAAATGATATTAAGTGAAACAAGTCAGGCACAGAAAGTGAGATACCACATGTTATCACTTATTTTGGGGAACTAAAAATAAATAAATGAATAAACACACAAATGAATCAAGGGTGGGTGTGGACGAAGACAGAATAACCAGAAAAATTCTTTGAACTATTTAAGTCAAGTGAACAGATGTGATGGGGGGGGAGTGGAGAGAAACAGGTAAAGGGGCATGAAAATCAACTACAATGTATTTTGAGAAGTAAAATTTTTTAAAAAAATACTGAGATATCATCTCACCGTAGTTAGACTGGCTATAATCAAAAGGAGAATAAAAAATGCCAAAGAGGATATGGAGAAAGTGAAGTGTGAGGGCTCCTTAAACAACCACAGATAGAACTACCACTCAATCCAGCAATCTGGCTACCGAGTATACACCCAAAGGAATGGAAATCACCACGTTGAAGGGATAGCTGCACTCCCATGTGTATCACAGCTCTATTTACAGTAGCCAAGATATGGAACTAACTTAAATGTCCATCAATGGAAGTTCAGTGAAACAACCCAGTTGCTGACAGAGAAATTCCACATATCCTCACTCATAACTGGTAGCTGAATTAATAAATAAACAGTCAATAAAGAAAGAAAGTGAGAGAAAGAAACAAACAACAATGACAACAATACATCGAACTTTTAGAAGGAGAGAACAGAACTGTGTCTGCTAGAAGTGGAAAAGGGGAGGGAAGGGGAAGAGGGAGGGGGGTTAACGAGAAATTGGTTAACAAACACAAAGAATGACTACATATTGTAATGATGAATAAGCTCACTATCCTGATTTGACCATCATATATTGTACACAACTATTGATAGTCAACATTGTACCCCCAAAATATAATCAATTATACTTCAATAAAAAAAATAAATAAATATAAAATATTTCAAAAAACAATATGAAATAACAGAAACAGTTTATCAACTATAGGTCCTTGGAAGAAGAGGGGTACCAGTGAGGGCCCTTGGAAGGTCACAGGGGCAATGCACTCGACATGCCAGAGAGAGACGCACCTATGGGCTGAGGCCTTTATTGAGATCCAGGACATCACCCAAGCGGGTTTCCCACAGGCAGTTCTATTTGGTGGGTTTAGAGCAATCAGGCACACATTCCATGGGGTCACACCATGACTGAATATGGTTGCTGCAGCATATCTGCATAGGCCCTACAGGGTGTAGGGGTCAGTGGAGTGAATCAAGTAGACTGTACTTGAAGGAGAATGTCTCAGAGGAAGGTGGTCACCAGGAGATTGTATAAAACAGATAAATGGATTGACCACATTTAGGAAGTGGGAGAGGTAGAGAACAGAAACTGAAGCATGACTAAGCCCTGCTTCTGGTATAAGAAAGTTAAGCCTGTATTCACAATGGATGCCAAGGGAACACAAAAGTATAGGAATTCAGGACACACCCTTAGAATTCACTCCCACACATGCTCCTCAACTCCTGCTGACATAAACTGAAAACACCCTGTAGCTCTATCTGTATATAGAATATCTCCCCCAGGAGCAAACCTTGTACCTCCCCATAAGGGCTTTTTGAAAACTAACTCAAGGACCCAATGGCAATGAGGGGTGGTAGGGTGAGTCTGCAGGAGGACCACCATCAGCTTGTGAGCACTTGGCACAGGAGCTGTTATTGGAAGACTTGTCTCTTAGGGAGACTGATTCCCTCCAACAGTGAGGGTGAGACTCCCTAAGACAGCCTGGCAGTTCCAGAAAAATGGAAGGTAGAAGAAGCAGAATCCAACCCAGCCAGAGTTCATAGTCTTTGTCATAGTCCTTTACAGAATGCAGTGACCTCTCTGCCCCAGGAGGTGCTAAATCATAGAACCATGACTACTAATCAGACCTCTGACATTTGTGCATGAACAGTCAATGCCGAGAACTTTGGAACTCCCAGAGAGTTGTTCATAAATTACAGGACTAGCGTTTGTTAGTAAAACCGCAGTTAACCTCTACTAGGTGCTAACAATGTGCCTTAGGACTTTTCAGATATTACTCACTTGATTCTCATAATAACTTATGAGAACGTTATTATTATTATTCCCATTTTTTAAATGAGCAAATTAAGTAAATGTCCGAGGTCAGATACAGCCAGTAAGTGGCAGATCCAGAATCCAAACCCAGCCAGGGCTCATAGTCCTGTACAGAAGGTAGTGACCTCTCTGCCACAAGCAGTGCTTAATCATAGAATCATGATCATTAATCAGCTGCTAAAAGAGTGACACATACATAAAGTGGACTAGAGAACGCCTACATCTTCTTCAATCCTAACAACCTGAAAAATTAGGAGACCTACCACAATATGCTAGATAAAGTGTAATTCCTACCCTATCCCTCCTTAAGTCAAATCCTAGAGAAATGACGAAATATAATTTTTCTGTGCCACATCTAACACCTAAAAGTCTTCAGTGTGGACTTGAAGAAAGATCAGGAGCCCCACTGTACACAGTCCCTGCATGTCCCAAGGGGTGATTCCAAGTTTGTGACAGACAGGAGCGGAGGGGGGCCCACGTTCCAACTAAGATGCTGGAATAAGGCAGTCCAGAGCTTGGACCCTGGAGGCGCACTCTCCAGGAAACTGGCACTCAAATTCTCTTCCAGAAAAGAACTCTGGGAGAGATTACCCCTGAGAGCCAGCTGTCCTCGCAGGACACAGCTGAAGGAGTGTGTTGAGTTGCAACTATTACTCTGACTTTGGCCTGAATGAAGACCTGACGGAGTCATGTTAGAGGACACTTTATAAACTGGTGAGTGATTTCAAATTTTCTCAATGCTGTGACGCACAGTGCTTCCTTGAGCAGGAAACTAGACTCCTCACCTCCAAGCTTCATGCAGGACACCTCCTTTCTACCCCTTCTGCTCCACATTTGGGAAAATCGGGGGCTACTCTTTCAAAACCACTCTAATACTGTCTCCTCTGTGCCTGAGGAACCAGATCTCCAGCATGCCTGCCCCCAAAGATGAATGCTAGCAGATGCTCAGACCAGCTGGCTGTAAGCTTCCCAGCTGTGGAAGAGGAAGGAAGACCACAGGGCCAGGACCCCATTTAACAGCATCTAAACTGACACCACAGGTAGTGCTTAGACATTAGAAGAAAGTCTTCACGGCAGCGGCATCAAGGGGTAGATAGCCAGCGACTGCACTACACATTGTCTCCTTTGGCCATCACAAAACCCCAAGAGGTAAGTAGATTATTATGTCACTTCATCAGATGAAACAATGGTGAATTGAATTGCCTAAAGTGACAAAGAGAAGTAGAGGCAAAACTAGGACACAAATATTGGCCTGACCGCAGTACCCAAGTTCTCAAGGTTATATGGGAAAAAGGCAGAGAGAGAAAGAGACAAAGAGAGGCAGAGAGACAGAGACAGTGAGAGATCTCTTGTGAAAATGCTTCTTCTTGAGCTCTTGTCCACGAAAATAGAGTCAAACTGTGGTAATTCTGATTTGGTTATTACAGTGTTCAGCTCTTGCCACCTTCTGAAATGAGAATGTGTGTATGTGTGTTTGGGGGGGGGGGCGCGCACGCAAGCGCACTGGAAGAAGCACACTGTCCTAGAGAGGAGCTACAGAGACACCTTCCACTCCCACATTCATTGGCGCATGCTAACAGGCCCCTTTAGAAAATCACATTATTTCATTGTCAAAGCACTATATCAGCGTGTCTAAAGGACTCAGGAGATATGTCTTTTGTCTGCTACCTCTGATGCCAAGGGGAAGTATTTGGTCTCTTCTGTCCATGAAAAACTGTATCAGCCCATCACACTCATGTGACAGATACCTCGGAGCACAATCACTTCCCAGGAGAGTATTGTAGTGATCAGGGTGGGCTTACTACACCTCTTGAACTCGTGTTGATGAACGCCTGGCTCTTCTCTCTGGGGCTGGAAGAGTCTTTTTACCAGGTCTTTTTACCTCTCCCTCCAGGGTTTCAGTAGAAATTGTCTTACCCCTGCTAACCTTCTGACATCTGGCACTGTGGATCTCTCTCCTTCAGCCCCTTGCTCAGAAACCTGTCTCCTCTAGTCCCCTCATTGGTTATACCAATAACTTCTCCTTCTCTGATGCTACTTTTCTTATGTTCTTTAACTCATTTTTTATTTTATCACCATATAGTTGCCCTTGTACCAGATTGTCATTCAAACTGTTGCCCTGTTGATCACTCATTTAATTTGTGTGACCAAATACTGAGGTTTACATTACACAAATGGTTGCATATATCTACTACCAGACAAGGGTTAGTGCAACACACAGCCACCACACTAATTCCTAGTACCAAATGAATAGAGAGCAACGTTTTGGGTTCAGATGGAGAAAGGTTCATTGAATTAAAGAGACTGTAATTTGTTTACCAGTTCATGGAAAAGAGCTGATGTTGGGTAGATACTGGAGAGAGAAACCACTGCAGATGAGGGAGTTGATGGAGCAATACAGCTGAGGAGACAGGATAAGGGTGAGTGCACACTGGGTGCAGCTCCACTTTTCTTCTGGGTCTTGAGAGACAAACAGCAGGAGGAAGCAGGTGGACATAATGATCAGGGAGAATATGGAGGAAATATTTCTTTTCAGTTTAAGTTTCTCAGTGAAGAGCAAAGTGACACTGGATCTTTGGGAGTTTTGATGTAGGGGACTGTGGTTAGCTTGGGGAAAGTGGCAAAGAATTTGATGGACTTCCAGGGATAATGGAGAGACGGAGGCTCGCTGAAGAATGTGTGTCCACATGGAGTTGGGTATCAAGAATTCTAGCCCCAGCTTTGTATGATTTCTCCACTATCTTCTGATTATGTAGGAAGAAAGAAGTGAAAATTTGGACATATTCTTACAGGGGCGAGGTTTTGATGGATGTGTGCATGACCAGGAAATGCAAGCTGGGGAGGGATGAAAGTGCTAGAACTGGGCAGGCTACCTGACATGCAAAATAAAGATTAAGAAGCTGGAGATCACCACTGATCTGGTCAAAGAGGAGGCATACACAAAATGAGTGAGCTGGGAGGAGTACCATGGGCAATTAAATAATATTAGCAAAAAGTGTTAAAGACAATTCCTACTTGCATTCACTTAGTACTGTTCTTCCTCTAACCCGAGTCCTTTTTTCCATAACATCATTCTTTCTTAACATGATATATAGACCCCAGCACTGTCTTCCTGGTTTAAATTCACTTTCACTTACTCTCAATCTCTTCACAAGCAACGCTCCATCTCCTGCCTTCAGTGAAACATGGATTTTAGCCACACAGATTCATGGCCATACTCTGAACCCAGCTAACACCAAACCATTGAAATGTTTACATTAAATTAAAAATTTTATCATAATGGCAAAGGGAATCAGAAAGGCAAAGAGAATAAAATAAAAGCTCATCATCTAGACTTTACAAATGGGACATTAGATCATATTTGCTCCAATTTTTTTTTTCCTTTTTGTCTTTTTTTGTGACCAGCAACGGATCGCAACCCTCAGTGTTGCCCCCGTACCGGACCGGGGACCGGCAACAGGATCGCAACCCTCGGTGTTGCTCCCGCGCCTCGCTCAGCCAGTGAGCGGCCGGTCTGTATGTGGGATCCAAACCCTCGGCGGGAGCGCCGCCGCACTCCCAACCAGCACACTGTAGCAGTGTGCCACCGGGCCGGCCCATATTTGCTCCAAATTTTAAGAAATAACGATTACAGATACACTTGAAACTCTTTACCCATCCCAAATCTTACTTTTTCCATTTCACCCCAGAGATAACTGTTATTCTAGAGTGATAGTATACTCCCATTTATGATTTATACCTTTTCTAGATATGTATTATTTTAATTTAATATTTACACACATCATGTGGTAGGCCGTATATCTTCCTGCACCATTTTTTTTCATCATATTACATGATAATGCATTCATTTTAACTGTTTTACAGAACTGTATAACAATGACATGGCACAATTTCCTTATCCATTTCTGAGGTTTCTGTACAACAGTATACATCACTCAGAATGTCTGCTTGTCTTCTTGGACACATGTGCTAGAGCTTCTAAGGTTCTGATCTTGCAGTAGACTTACTAGAGGTGTAAGGATTTTCAACTGTACTTAAAAAGATATAATAGTTTTCCAAATGGTAATTTTGAATTACCTAATTAATTTAATTTTTTTCATTTCTTTCCAATTAACTTTTTCTTTTCATTTCTTCCCAAACACTTAAATTGTCATTCTTTATACTTAGTTTGACAGCAACAACAACAACAACAAAAAAAACCGGGGGGGGGGGGGGAGGAAGATTTAAAAACCAAAACTTTTTTTTTTTGAAGTTTTTACAACAAGAAAATGGAGGGGACACATCTCGGTGGG
>NW_007735905.1:69621-71658 GCF_000696425.1 Galeopterus variegatus
GGGGGGGGGGGGGGGGGGGGGGGAAGGAAGATTTAACAACCATAACTTTTTTTTTTTGAAGTTTTTACAACAAGAAAATGGAGGGGACACATCTCGGTGGGAGGGGGGAGAGGGAGGAGGGAGGGAGGTTTTGGTGATGGGACACAATAACTAACTACATTGTATATTGACAAAATTAAAATTTAAAAACAATACTTAGTTTGAGATGAAGGATGTTAAACTGATTTTTTTTTTAGTTGCACATCTTTTGGGGGAGTATCGTCCATGCCAATTTCCTCTTCTATAACTTGCCTATTCAAGTCTGTTTCCCATCATTTTCTACCAGACTTTTGGTATTTTTGTTGTTATTTGTAGCACTCATTCATATTCTGAACACTAATTTTTCATTGAATATTTGTGCAGCAGATACCTCTGCCAGTCCATGACTTATCTTTCTCTTCTCTTTATGATGTCTTTTTCACACAACTATTTTAAATTTAGTGTACTTAAATTTTACAATATTTTCTTTTACGTTTTGTGCATTTTGTGCCTGCTTTAAGAAATCAGTTCTGAACCTGATATAAGCATCATTTATTCTAAAGTGTGTGATGTTTTGCTTTTAACAATGAATCCTTTAGGAATTATTTTTCTGTATTTTTTTATAGATGAGTGTCCAATTATAAAATCACTCTTTACTAGATGGTCAGCCCAACTGTTCTCTGCCTATTTCAACAAATAAAAATTGTACATATTCAAAGTGCACAACATAATGATTTGGTATACAAATCTACTGTATAATGACTAACACATCCGTCACCATCCTCAGTTACCATTTGTGTATGTGTGCATGTGTGTGTCTGTGGTGAAAACACTCGAAATATGCTCTCTTATCAAATATCAAGTAAACAGTACAGTATTATTAAATATAGTCACCATGCTGTACATACATCCCCAGAAATTATTCATATTACAACTGAAAGTTTGGAACTTTTGACCAACATCTCTTTTCCTCACCCCCCAGTCCCTGGCAACCACCATTCTACTTTTTGCTTCTATGAGTTGCACTGTGTTAGATTCCACATATAAGTGAGATCACACAGGATTTGTCTCTCTGTGTTGGCTTATTTCACATAGTGTTTTATACTCCAGGTTTATTTATGTTGTCACAAATGGCAGGATTTCCTTTCTATGTATGAATAACACTCTACTGTGTATGTATCCCACATTTTCATTATCCATTTATCCATTGAAACACTTAGCTTGTTTACATATCTGGGCTATTGTGAATAATACTGCAATGAACCTGAGGGTGCAGAGATCTCTTTGAGATTTTCATTTCATTTCCTTTAAATATAAACTCAGAATTGGGAATGCTGTATCATAGAGTATTTCTATTTTCTTTTTTTCCCCATAAACCTCAGTAATGTTTTCCATAATGGCTGTACCAATTTAAAACCCCATCAACAATGTACAAGAGTTCCCTTTTTTTTTCCACATCCTTGCTAACACTTGTTATCACTTGTCTTTTTTTATAATAGCCATCCTAACAGGCATGAGATGGTATCTCATTGTGGTTTTACTTTGCATTTCCCTAATAATTACTGATGTTGAGTAACTTTTTTCTTGTGACTGTTGGGCATTTTATATCTTTTTCAGAGAGCTGTCTATTCAGATCGATTGCCCATTTTTGAATCATGTTATTTGTTCTTTTGGTATGGAGTTGTATGAATTCCTTATATATTTTGGATATTAACCCATTATCAGCGATATAGTTTGCAGATGTTTTCTCACATTCCATAGGTTATGTTTTCACTACATTGTTTCTTTCTTTTAGTGTACAGAGCTTTTTAGCTTGATGTAGTCCCACTTTGGTTGCCTGTTCTCTTGGTGTCATTTCCAAAAACTCATTGCCAAGGGCAGTGCCAAGGAGCTTTTTCCCTACTTGTTTCAGTTTTTTCATTTCAGATCTTACATTTAATTTCTTTTTTTTTTTTTTCTTTTTAAAATTTTTATTTTGTCAATATACACTGTATATGATTATTATGGCCCATCACCGAC
>NW_007735906.1:0-29370 GCF_000696425.1 Galeopterus variegatus
TGATATTTAGAAGGAAGGGAGAGGCTTTCTCAGGATAGAACCACTAAGAATGTTTTCATAGCATGTTTATTCAGCAAGATATAGCTGCTGCGTCAAAGCCTCTATATAGAATTGTATGTATGCTCAGCTGTGTCTATTCATACATAAACAGCAAGGCGACCCTCTCAGAAGAGAGTTGACCAAAAGTCAATCTTAGAAGCAAAGGTTAGGAAGCCATGTCTACCTTAATTATTAATCCCTCTTTTCATGGTTCTATCACCCAGATGACATGATGTTTAAGCGTTTTGGTGGGAACCCCAAATGTAAAATCCTGCACAAGCTAAGTAGGTAGCATTAATCAAAAAAGGCATGATACTGACCATTGTGAATTTGTG
The DNA here is from genome assembly GCF_000696425.1 of Galeopterus variegatus. Taxonomy (NCBI): domain Eukaryota; kingdom Metazoa; phylum Chordata; class Mammalia; order Dermoptera; family Cynocephalidae; genus Galeopterus; species Galeopterus variegatus. The sequence goes on from NW_007735906.1 coordinate 375, forward strand.
ATTTCAAGCCCTGCCTAAAAGCAACACAATTCAGTTTAAGAAAAAAAAAAAATGACATTGAGCAAGGAAAACAAAGGCAGCCCAGGCTGTTAGGTCATCTATTTCCACCCCATTAGAAACAATCATAGAATTTCTATTTAGAGAAGACTTCTGGAACCCTCTAGTCCAGACCTTCACAGGGTCCCTGAAGCTCCTTACAATATTCCTGCCAAGATAGTGATGAAGAGCTCATTCCCTCCCAAACCTGGTCATTCTACTCTGGACACTTCCATCCATAACCAGGTCTTTAAATTTAGCTGAAGTCAAAAAATAAATAAATAAATAAATAAATAAATATTAATTAAGCAAAATAAGTCAGGCACAGAAAGAGAAATACCATGTTCTCACTTATTTGTGGGAACTATAAATAAATAAATACACAAACAAATGGCAGGGGGATGGGGAACAAGACACAACAATCACAATTCCTTGATCTTGTTAAGACAAGTGAACAGATATGATGTTGATGGGTGGGAGCAGGGAGAGGGAGGGGGGAGGGAAGAATCTGTAAAGAGACATGAAAATCAACTACGTTGTATATTGATAAAATTAAAAATTAAAAATTAAAAATAAATAAATAAAAATAAATTTACTTGAAATCTATTTCTTAGAACTATCAAGTAAAAAACTCCAAGGCCTCGTCCACATGACAATCCAAGGAAACATCCACATGAGTGTGCGGAGAGCTTTCATGCCGTGTGCAGCCTAAAGATTTTAATTTCCTTCAAATAGCCTCCTACAACTTCACCTTCCATCAGGATGATAATAAAGAGCATTTAGGTGCCAAGCCCTGTTCTAAGTGTTTTAATGTATTATCTCATTTAGTTCTAATAACTATACAGTGAAAAGAAAACTTTCATTATTCCCATCTAACAAATAGAGACACTGAAGCCCAGAAAGGTAAGTAACTTGCCCAAAGTCACATCATTAGGAAGCACCAAGAGTGGGATTTGAACCCAGAGCTTTGGATTTGGCTCCAGAGCTTTCTTCTCTACCTCTGATATGGAGGGGAAAGCACAGGCTTTGCTGTCATAGTCTTGTATTTGTCTTTTTGTTTGTTTGGTTTTGGTTTTTTAATTTATTTTTTTTTATTCTTAATGTATATATTATTACAAATTGTACTTATTCTTTACGCCCCTTATCCAATCTTTCCCCATCCTCCTCTCCCTCCCCCCTCCCACCTCTGATAACCCTAGATTCCTTATTCTTAATGTATATATTATTACAAATTGTACTTATTCTTTACGCCCCTTTTCCAATCTTTCCCCATCCTCCTCTCCCTCCCCCCTCCCACCTCTGATAACCCTAGATTCCTTCTCTCCTTCTTAAAGAGTAACAGTTACTCTGTTGATTTTTTGCCTAGATGATCTGTCCAGTGCTGAGAGAGGTGTGTTCAGGTCCCCCACTATTATCATAGAACAGATGCTTCTTCTATCACTCTGGAATGGGCTTGCTAGAGAGAGACATCCTGTTCTTTTCTTTGGTCTCTGCTGGTGACTCTCCTTGTATCAATGCACTCGAGTGGCTGGTAGGCCATCTGCATGGTGGTTGTGGTGTCTAGCCACTTTTGCTGCAGCCATTGCTATTGTGGTGACTGTGGTAGGGCACCCACATGGAAGTGGTGTTTTTGGTGTGCTCCTTGCCTGGTTGCAGGAGGAGAGGTCACTCCCCGTCTTCAAGCCTCAGGACCCCAGGTGGGCCCTGTGGCCTGTTATAGTCTTGCATTTGAATCTGAGCTCCAATTTTCCCCCTGCTAACTTACTGCCCCTGAGTAAGACTCCATTTCTTTATCTGTAAGATGATGGTCATAAACCCTTCCTCAGTATTGTTGTGAGATTAAACAAAATAATGCACACAAAGCAACTGCACAGTGCTTTTCACATACTGGGCACTCAGTAAAGACTGATTGAATAAATAAATGTGTGAATAAATAAAGACCTTCTGGCCTTACCCTCATATATTAGTATTCTGGGAACATAACAAAATACCAGAGTCTGAGTGTCTTAAACAGTTCTAGAGGCTGGAAGTCAAAGATCAAGGTGCTGGCAGGGTTGGTTTACCATGAGGCCTCTCTCCTTGGCTTGCAGACAGCCACCTTCTCACTGTGTCCTTACACGGTCTTTTCTCTGCAAGTGCATACTCCCGGTCCTGGTGTGTCTTCCTCTTCTTATAAGGACACCAGTCCTACTGGTTTAGGGCTCCTTTCCTAATGACCCATTTAACCTAAATTACCTCTTTAAAGGCTCTGTCTTCAAATATATTCACATTGGGAGTTAGGGCTTCAAACTGTACATTTGCAGGGGGACACAATTCAGTGCATAGCAAAGCTTCCTTACTCTTTGCCCCAATTCTCGAGTAAAATACTTATTTTTGGTTGCCCTCAGGAGGTAAGCCAGGAACAGGGAGTCACAGCATAAACAAAGGACAATATACTGAAATAAGAATAAAGAATCATTACTCTACTTCTACCAGTCCAGCCTCTAGAGTATTCTGAAGCCTAGAAATAAAGCAAACGAGCTACAAGGTAGTAGCTTTTTGATTGTTCAAATCAGAGCCCTGCCAATGGCTTGCCATTTTACTCAGAAAATCCCGAGTCCTTCCATGGCCCTAATGATCTGCACCCCAGTTATCTCCTGTAACTTTTCTCTTTGCTCACTCTGCTCCAGCCACACTGGCCTTCTTGCTGTTCTTCAGACACGGGGACCTTCCCTCTCTGGGGCCTTTGTACTTGTTGCTCCCTCTGCATGGAATGTTCTTCCCCATCACATGGTTCTTTTCTTCACTCTTTTATGTCTTTGCACAGAAATCATCTCAGATAGGCCTTTCTACCTACCCTATCTGAGAGAGCATCTCCCCAACTCTTGTCCTGCATTTTACTTTGCAGATTTTCATACTTCTCGATGCATTTTATATTTGCATTTGTTTATTGTCTGTTTCCTTCACTACACCATAAGCTCCATGAGAGCAAGAACTTGGTGCTCTTGCTCCTCTTTGTATCCAGCACAGAGGTAATGAGTGATAAAACTTTGCTGAATAAGTGAATGAGTAGTGATGGTTAGTAGCAGCCGCAGGCAAGTGGAGTTACCCACAAGTTCTTTTGCCTCCCTTCTTCTACTACAGTGGTTCCCAAGCGTTAGCTAGCATGCATAGGGATTAGCTTCAGTGCTTAGTTTAAAATGCAGATTTGGGGACTCACACCACCTCCCTAAAATTCTGTAACAGTAGATCCTGAGCAGAGCCCAAGAACCTCCACATTCAAGAAGCACTCCAGTGCCCTCTGAGGAAGGAATCCCAAGTGCAATACTTGAAGAAACATTGTCCTAGGATGACAGAAAGCAAAATAATAAAAATTTAAAACGCAACACCACTGAGGTTTGCGTGGTTTTCTTCCCTTCTTCATGCCTAGATGTGGAATCTGTGGACTTAGCATCAAAGAGCGATGATGGTGAAGAAAAGAGGGTTAGATGTGCTGTTCATAAATACCCTGATCCCTAAGTCTCAGCTGGAGAGATTGTGGCTGCAGACCTGCTAAAGAAGGGGCCTTAGAGGTGAACTCAGAAGCAAAAGGCCAGCATTAATTTCCTCCCTTGCCTGTGCACAGGGCAGTTTTCTGAATGGCTGCTGCAGCCTGTGAGTAAACGGGCACCCACTGGTCCTTGGCAATCCTCATCAAGCCAGAAAGCCAAAGCTGGAGGAGACATGGAAGCCCTGTTCCGATCCTACCCACCATCTTGCAGAGAGATTAAGCGAGCTGCCCCAAACCCCACAACCGATTAGTGTAAACAGCTGGAACTGAAACCCAGTCTGTGGACTTCCCTGTGGCCTCTGTACCCCCATAGAAAGTAGTCTGACCATTCCTAACAATCGTGGGAACGCCTTATACCAATACACTGAGTTTCTACTCACACTGAGTAGAAACTCTACATAGAATGGGGGCAAAAAAAAATCTCCCGGATACACCATAAAAAGTCTACTTTCTTTCTCATGGCAGGTGTGTATCTGGATAAACCCTCAGGAGAGAACGAGATTCAAAATAAGCAAGGTCTGTGTAATGGCACTATTATTTTACAGTTTTTAAAAGGAAACACCTTTCTTCGAAATTGTCCCTATTTACACACAGAATCAGCTGAAAAGACTGTTATCTGTTTGGGTGCCTTCAAGACCGTTTTCATAAGTTTTATCTTCTTCACATCAGGTACCTAAAAAGTAATGCAGGGCCAGGGTACTTATTACAAGTTTCCCCACCTTGTGCCTATTGAACATCACCAAGGAATGGGCTACCCCTAACTGTTAAGAGCTCAGGGCTGGGGATTTGGGACAGTCAGATAATGTCTCAATAATTGTAGGAGATCATTGTTCTTCTACAATTCCTCCTACTCCAGTTTCAAACATGACACTGTGTCAACTTGCATTTTTCCTTGAACTGACCCAGGCTAAGCTTGCCATACTTTCTGGGAACAACCTCCTCCAAATTCACTTTATTTGCAGCCATTTCTAGTCTTCTATTTGGAAATTGTATTTTTGGCTCTGAGTCAGATAAATTCAAACTGAGATCATAAATGGAAATAATCCTATAGGTGAAGCAGTGGCCAAGGCTTTAGTTATAATTCTCTATTGATCTTCAGATATGCCCTGGGCATCATGCAAAGTTATTTATTTGATACAGCACTACCACATCACAGCACAGACCTTGGTGAATTGATTAAAGTTTGAGGCTCCCAATAGTACCCCTCCACTTTGTAAATTTTTTTTTTAAAACTTAGGCTCTCAAAGCTTGCAACTTAACAGTGTAAACAAATGAAATAAGACATGTAAAAGCATATGGAACAATACCTGTGCTTTGCAGGGACTCAGGAAATGTTTGCTCCATTCTGCTCTCCCACCTGTCTTTGTCCACAGACAGAATTTAGTGTTGGCCCACTTATTGGTCCATTTATTAAATATTTTTCGGGCACTTACTTTGTGTTGAGCATGCTTCTAGACACTGAGTAGACAGTGTTATAAGCTCTCATAGATCTTATGTTCTGGTGGGGGGAGACAGGTGATAAACCATGACAAGCATTAGGTTCAAATTAAGGTGGGAACTAAAATAAAACAACACATAAACAAGGGTTCAGATAAAATTGAAATGATGACCTTGCCTATACCCAGCTGCAGAAATACTCTCCAAATTTGTCCTCCTGCAAATAGGCTTCACAGCTGGTCTCCGTGGTAGACCTCCCAGCAGTCATGGCTCATTTGGGTGCTATTGGCCAGTATTTCTCAGGCCTTAGCTGCAGATCTCTCTCTCTTTTCCCATCTGGGGCTCTAGTTCTGCACAGAATGGAGGGCAGTGGCTGCCTGTGGCATGATCCTCTGTAGAAGGAAAGCCCCGTAGGAGATGAGTATGCAGACCCCAGGAACAGCATCAATTCATTCAAGTGTTTGTGAAGCCTCTGTGTTGTACCAGGCAGAGGTCAAACTCTGGAGAAATTTCAATGAACAGAGCAGCCACTGTCCCTGACTTCATGGTGCTTGCATATGAGTAGCAGGGGAACAGACAACCAGAGGAAACACCAATAACCAGGAACTTTCAAATAGTGAGAAAGGCTGGGGAGAAAATAAAAATAGCATAAATAGGATAGAGAGTGACTGAGGGAATGATGGGCTACCAGGAATAGGGCGGACAGGGAAGGCCTCTCTGAAGAAGTGAATTTGAGCTGAGGCTTAGCTGATAAGAAAGAACCAGCCATGCCAAGATCCCAGGGAAGAGCATTCCAGGCAGAGGGGCCTGCAGACACAAAGGCCTGGAAGCTGGGATAACCTTGATGCATTCAAGGAATAAGGTCTGTGTGGAATACTGTATACTTTTGTGGAAGAGCTTGTAGCTTTGTTTAAAATTTTTTTTAAACCTTTAAAATATTTAAACCTTTATATTTCAATATAATTTTCAAAGAAGCAGTGTATCTTAATCGTTGAAAACTTAGATTTTGGAGACAGCTTATTTAACTCTGTAAGAGAACTATTTGGCCCTGAAAGTCAAACTGGCTGGTGGATTCACTCTGAGATTTCCCACCTACTAGCTGAGTGACTTTTAGCGACATACTGAATCTTTGTGTGTCTCATTTGCCATAAAAGTGGGATAAGAATAGTGCTATTGCATGGGGATCTTTTGGTGATAAATTGAGATAATGAGCATAAAGTGTTTACCAGCATGGTATGTGCCCAAAGCATGTTGACTCTTGTAATCCATCCATCATTTGTTCTACAAGTTCACTTTGTTCCCATCTTTTTATCCCACCAGCCACTCTTTGAACAGATTTTTAAACAAAAAAGTAGAAAATAGTCTCCCAAAAGCTTTATGATTTGGGTGCCATCAAAATCCTTGAAAAGTTTTCAATGTAATTTAATAGAAGCAGGCTTCATAAAATCCTCATTAAATTGATTCTAGGCCCTGGACCATGCTTTCTCTGGGGACATGGTTGGGACTATACTACAAAGCATTCCTCCATCATCCCCTTTCTCCTTTCCCTGCTTCTCATAGCATTTATCACCACCAGTCACGTTACACATGTATTTACTGTATTGCCTAACCAATAAGAATGTATGCTCTATGAGAACGAGGACTGGGCTGCCTTGTTCAATAACTATTCCCCATTTCCCCTACCAGTGTTCAAATAAGAGAGTCCAATAGGTACTTGTTGCCTGAGTTATATCTCTATACACTCCTAAAAAATACACCAGGGAGTGGATTTGCTAATGGGTCAAGGAAACTTGTGTCTAAATATCCCATAGCACAATCTGAAATGCCAGCATCTCAGTGACCCAGGAGAGCAATGATTCTCTGGCAAGATCTGATCCAATAAATACAAAATATTACATTCATTTATTATTCACTCATTCACTCAACATGGCTCCATGCCAGGAAGCATATTAGATGCTGATATACAATGGTGAATAAAACAGAGTCCCTGCCCTCAGGAGATTAGAGTCTTGTAATTAATCACTCTCATTCTTGTAAAAAGCATCTCCTCGCCAGCCTCAGCAATATCATTCTTTCATGTGAATCTGAAGACTAGAACCTAGAGAAAAAAATAAAACCTCCTGGCAGTGAGCCCGTCAGTGGGCAGTCAGGAAATGCTGTTCCTGGTCTGACTCATCCCTCCTCACAGCACCGTGAGGCATCGTGGCTTTCGGTACTGTTCTGCAGATGGCAGACATGCACCCTTCCCCATGGTACGTGACAGTTCCTCTCTCACCCAACACACGCATGTGTATGCACACGTGTACACACACACACCCCAATATAAAACTCTCACTCAGCACCAAAACTCCATCCTGAGGAACTGGAAATAAAATCCCAAGTGACACGAGGAGCATAAGTAGATAGGAATGAGGATTTTCCGGTCTTGATAAATCTTGGCAGCACACAATATCGCACCCTCGATTTGCAAGCTGCTCGGTTGTCAGACAACCTATATTGTTGTAAGGGAAACTTTTCTTTTAAAAAAGAGGCAAAGACAACTGTTGCACAAAGAAATGTCAGAGTATTAAGGGGCACAGAACCTGAATAAATAAATAAATATGTAAATAAATATATATACATATATATCTCTCCCAGACTCAAGGATAAGTTCCCATCCAACTTACTTTTTTCTGTAACAGTTTATTGATATGGAGCTCAGATTCTTTCGATCACTATTGCAGAATTCACTCTGTCTTGAGGCCTGTCTGATTTTAATACTGGTTACCTAAATGAGCCTATGGTATAGATTTTCAGACCATTGATCCCACAGCTCTTCTTATTGTGGTTCCCCTGTCTAAGGCACACATGTATATTTTATTCCCAAAGAAACTGTAGGTTCCTTGAAGAGCTGTATTCTGACGTGGTGAGGCACTCAAGTTAGACTGCCTGGGTTGTCCTGGTTCTACCACATGCTAACTTGGGCGAAGTTACTTAACTTTTCTGATGTACAGTTTGCTCATGTATAAAACTAGTCATAATAACACCTTATAGGGTTGATGTGGAATTAAGTGAGCTAATTAACAAAGTGATTAGCAAAATTCCTGACGTATTTTAATTGCTTAATAATAGTTGCTGATGTTCTTTTTAATACTTACCCTCTATTGCAGCCACTTCTGGCTAATGTAAACACAAAGTAAGCCATCACTAAATTGCTACCAATTCCAAAAAAAGTCTTCCTAGTGTTATAGTTACACTTAATGGATTTTAAGGGCAGGGTTGATCCTCCAAATGCATAAAAATAACCACATTTTATACACTAAAATATTAATATAAAAAACTAAAATTGTAAGGAAATCCATTGATCAGAAGCAACAATTATTAACACACTTTTCAAAGTGATTCAACATAATTATATCTTCATGGTACTAAATAACCAGGTAGAAAATTAAAATTTTAATCAATTATCTAGACATCTAAACAGTCCTTTTTCTTCTAATTTTTATCAAGATATTTGAGGTAATACAAAGACAGACTCTTGGTCTGTGAGGTCTTTTATCTTCCTAAGATTTTTCTCTCTTCCTATTCTCTCCTATTTCAAACTGTAAACTTCTTGGAAATATGTAAATGATTTTCTACTTTGTGTGTACTTTTGTGTCTTGTATAACAGAATGAACTGGTCAAACTAAGCCCCGAGATTAAGTGGTCAAACAAAATCGGCCTTTCTGATTTTCCTGAACTCAAAGTCCTGAATCTACTAATTAGAGAGTTGTTCTAACAGAAGAGGAAGAGATTCAAAAAGAATGATCTGACTTTCTGACTTTGGTCTGTCCTCTCTTTTGAAAATGAGCTGAATTGAGAGTTTGCTACCAAAGATTTATTTGGTCATCATGCTATAAAATTCTCTCTGTCTGTCTCTCTCTCTCTCTCTCTGTCTGTCTCTCTCTCTCCCCTCCCTCCTCCCCTCTCCACTGGCCCTCTCCCCCGCTCTATCTTTCCTCCCACCCACCAAAACTGAGAGTTTGCTACCAAAGATTTATTTGGTCATCATGCTATAAAGTTCTCTCTGTCTGTCTCTCTCTCTCTCTCTCTGTCTGTCTCTCTCTCTCCCCCCCCCTCCTCCCCTCTCCACTGGCCCTCTCCCCCGCTCTATCTTTCCTCCCACCCACCAAAACTGATTACCAAAAGGTTTGTTATTTTTTAAAAAGCTACAGTCATTCATAGTTTTCCTTATCATACCTGGTTCCTTGGTTCCTGAAGTTCACTTGAGATAATAAATGGAAGAGCTTTGTGACCTTGGGAAAGTAATGGATACACTGTGAAAATCTCAGATACCCCATTTATAAAGTATGGATTATAACAGAATCTAATTCAGAGGGTTGGTGTGATAAATGAAATAATCCAGCACATTGTCTGGTTCCAATAAGAGATCAATACATGTTAAATCATTATTAGTATTATTATAAGAAATTGGTAATAGTTCTGTTAGAAGAGAGAGAGTACAGGCAAGGGGAAAATGATGGATTTTAAACTTTACTGACTTTATTTCCTTTTAAGTAAAAAAAAAAAGACTAAAATGGGACTCACTATAAAGAAATGACATTTACAAGAGCAATGGTTTATCTCCCTTCAATTGTCATTCACTTGTATTTCACAGATACGTAATGGGCACCTACTATGTGTCATACATTGCTTTATATGCTGGCAAAATGGTAGTGAATTAAACAGACAATAAAAAGAAAAAAGTTTTAAGTAAATAAGATAACTTTGATTAGCTGTGAGAATTGTGAAGACGATAATACAGGGCAATGTGTAAAGACAGAGTGGCCATTACAGAGGGTGGTCTCAGAAGCTGGAGATTTGAATGGTGTGATGTCATCGGCTTACAAAAACCAGGAGAAAGGATCTTCCAGACAGAGGGAATAGTAAGGGAAAGGGACCTTAAGCAGCAACGAGCTTGCTGTGTTAATATAAAAGAAAGCAGGGCAGTGTGGCCAGAGCTGAGTTAGCAAGAGGAGGAATAATGAAGCCCCAGTCATAGAGGAAAGTTGGGGCCAGACCGTGTAAGGCCTTACAGGCCATGAGGAGGAGCTTGGTTTTATTCTAAGTGTAACTGGAAACCGTTGGAGGTATAAAGCAGGTCAAGGACATAATATGTTTTGATTTTAAAACAGTTGATTGCTGTGTGGAGAATGGATTATAGTAAATCAAGACAGGAGGCAGGGATACCAGTAAGAGGCTATCACAGCAAGAGAGGACAGAGGCTTTGTTAGAGTGGTCGCAGAGGTGATGGGGAGAAAGGAATGGATTTGAGATCAATTCTTTTGGGGGTAGAGTTGATAGGATTGCTAATATACTGGATACATGATAAGTATGGTGTGAATGAGAGGGTTAACTTGCTACGTAGCCTTCAGATAGCAAAGGACAAGGATGAAATGTTACCTCCCAGCCCAGCCATAACCCTTGCAACCCCATTCCAGTCAGAAGCAAAAAGAGGTACAGTCTAGTTGTGAATATCTTCTCCCATTCATTCCACAAATAGTCACTCAGTATCTGTTACTATGTTCTGGACCAAGTACTGGTCACATAATAATAGCAAGCAAAATAGACACACCTCTGTTCCAATGGTGTGAGATGAAGTTCCAACAGGATGAGATGAACTATGAAAGGTAAATATAACAAAATATCAGACACCTAAAACTACTATGATAAAATAGGGACAGAATGATGTGTTAGTAACTGTTGGATTACTGTGTTAGAACTAGTGTTCAAGGGGCTTGGAGAATTGTCTCTTGTTAAAGAGATATCTGGGAAGCCCTACCCACTGACTTCAGTTTATCTTTCATTGCCCAGAAGAGACATTTAAGCGCCCTCAGTTGCAAGTAAAGTTGAGGAAATGTATTTTTAAATCAACTTTATTGGGACATAATTTACATGCAATACAAAGCACCCATTTTAAAGAGTTTAATTCAAGGAGTTTTAACACATGTATACTCACAGTAATCACCACCACAATCAAGATACAGAACATTTCAATCACCCCAAAATATAAATTTGTGCCCATTTGTACAGGTGAATCTCCCAGGAATCCACACTGATTTTTTTTTAATTGAGGTGAAATTCACATAAGATAAAAATAATCATTTTTTGAATGAACAATTCAGTGGTATTTAGTACGTTCACACTTTTGTATAACTTCACTGACTTGATCACTATGCATTGGTTCATCCTTGTAGAACTTAATATAAATAGATTTGTATTATATGTGTTTTGTGTGATTTCTTTCACTCAGCAAAACGTTCTTACGATAGATCCATGTTATTGCATGTATCAGTAGTTCCTTTGTTTTATTGCTGCATAGCACTTCATTGTGTGAATATACCAAAACATGTTTATTCATTCACTCGATGAAAGATATTTGTATTGTTTTCAGGTTCTATTATAAATAAAGCTATTGTGAATACTGTTTTACAAAACTTTTTCTGAACACATGCTTTGGTTTCCCCTGGAAACATTAGGAGTAGAACTGCTGGGTCATGTGATTAGTGCATATTTTGTATTATAAGAAATTGCTAAACTGTTTTCCAAAGTGGTTACCCCCTCACCAGCAGTGCATGAGAGTATCAGTTGCTCCACATACTAACCAACACTTACAATTGCCACTCTTTCTAGTTTTAAACATTCTAGCGGGTATGTAGTAGTGTTTTACGATGGTTTTAATTTGTGTTTCCCTGGTGGCTAAAGATAATGAGCATTTATTCATGGCTTGTTGGATACTTGTATATTTTTTAAGAAATGTTTATTCAATGAGTTTGTCTATTTTAAACAGCTTTGTTGAGATATAAGTGACATACAGTAAAATGCACAATTACATAAGTTTTGACATACATATGCAACCATGAAACTATCACTAATTAAGAAAATGAAAATATATGTCACCCTCAAAAAGTTCCTAGTGCCTCTTTGTAATTCCTTGCTTACCCTACCCTGCTTTCTGCCAGTATAGATTAGTTTTTAGTTTTCATTTTCTAGGATTTTTTGTTATAGAATCATAGAGTATGTATTGGTTTTTTTTTTTTTTTTTTTTTTTTGCTTCTTTCACTCAGCATTATTATTTTGAGATTCATCAATGTTGCTATGTGTATCAATAGTTTAATCTTTTTATTGATGACACATATTCCATTATATGGATATACTATATTTTATCTATCTACCTGTTGATGCGCATTGGGGTTATTTCCATTTTGAGGGTATTACAAATAACTTTACTAATAACAGTTCTTTCTACGGAGATTTGCTTTACGGAGATTTGCTTTACTCTCTCTTTTCTCTCTGAGGAAAATAGGTAGGAGTGGAATGGTTGGATAATATGATAGGGGGACATTTTAAGAAACTGCCTAATTGTTTTTTAATGTGATTATACCATTTTATATTAGCAGCGGCAATGTATGAGAATTCCAGTTACTCCACATTCTCACTAACACTTGGTAAAGTTAGTCTTTTTATTTTTAGCCATTCTAATGAGATGTAGTGGTATCTCATTGTGGTTTGAATCTGTGTTGCCCTAATGATTAATGAATTGTGGCATCTTTTCATGTTCTTGTTTGCTTACTTCTCTTTGCTAATATTTTGTTATGTATTGTTATACCTGTTTCCAGTTTTATTTTCTTGTATATCTTCTTGGAGAAATGTCTGTTCAAATATTTTGCCCATTTTTTTAATTAGGTTATTTGCTTTCTTATAATTGAGTTTTGAGATTCCTTTATGTATTCTAGATACAAGTTCGTTATGACATATAATGATTTACAAATATTTTCTTACAGACTGTGGTTTATCTTTTCATACTCAGCAGTATCTTTAAGAGAGCAGGAGTTTTTAGTTTTGATAAAGTCCAATTTATCAATGTCTTCTTTTATGAATCATACTTTTGGTATCATATCTAAAAAAATCTCTGCCTAACCCAAGGTAACAAAGACTTTCTTCTATATTTTCTTGTAATTTATGTGATTTCAGTGTTAGGGTAATGTTGGACTCATAATACATTGGGGATTGTTTTCTCCTCTTCCATTTTTGGAGAGTTTACATAAGATTGGTATTTATTTTATAAATATTTTATATAATTTATTATTTAGACATTTGAACCCACATTTTGGGAAATTTCTCATTCACTAAAAATTTCCATTTTTGGAGAGTTTACATAAGATTGGTATTTATTTTATAAATATTTGATATAATTTATTATTTAGACATTTGAACCCACATTTTGGGAAATTTCTCATTCACTAAAAATTCTACTTCTTTAGCAGATATAGGGATTTTCAGATTTTTCTATATCTTCTTATATCAATTTTGTTAATTTGTGCTTTTCAGAAGTTGTCTATTTCACCTGAATTGGTAAATTTATTAGAATAAAATTGTTGATAATATTCACTTATTTTCCTTTTAGAGTCTGTAAGTTCTATAATGAGATCCTTTTTTTAATTCTCGATATTATTAGTTTGTTTTTTTCTCTCTCTCTTTTTCCGTCATTCATCCAACTGGAGGTTAATCAATTTTTTCTTTCCAAAGGGACTACCCTTGGTTCCATTTTTTGATCCCTGTTCTTATCTTTATTATTTTCCTCCTTTTCCTCACTGTGGTTTACATTACTCTTCTTTTTCCAGATTCTTAAGGTGGTAGAAGCTTAGATCATTAATTTTAAACCTTTCAAATTTTCTAACATAAGCATTTACAGCTACAAATTTAAATTTTAACGTGTTTTGTCATTGTTATTTAATTAAAAATATTGTCGAATTTCTCTTCTAACATCTTTGAGCCATGGATTTTTTAGAAGTGTGCTATTTAATTTCTAAATTTGAGTATATTCCAGCTCTGTTTTTGTTATTACTTTCTAATTTTATCTGTTGTGGCCAGAGAGCACTCTCTATATGACTTCAGTCCTTTTAAATTCATTTAGTCTGACACTGAAGCCCAGTATATGATCTTCCTTGGTGAATATTCTATTTACACTTAAAAAGAATGTATATATTTTAAGTGTTGGGTGTTGTGTTTTGCAATGTCAATTAAGTAAAAATTAGGTGATAACAGTGTTTACATCTTCTACATAATTACTGATTTTCATTCTACTTATTCTATCAATTACTAAGAGAGGAATGTTAAAATTTCCAACTGTAATTATGGATTTGTCTATTTCTCCTTTTGGTTCTGTTAGTTTTTGAATCACATATTTTGAAGTTGTATTATAGGGTACATAAATGTTGAATATATTTCTGTCTTTGTGATGTATTGATCTTTTAATCAGTGTATTAGTCAGGGTTTTCCAGAGAAATAGAACCAATGGGACATGTATAGATATATAAGAGGGGATTTATTACGGGAATAGTCTAGTGCAACTATGGAGGCCAAGAAGTCCCATGGCATGCCTTCTGCAATCTGGTGAACTAGGAAAGCCAGTGTTGTAATTCAGTCTGAGTCCAAAGGCTTGAGAACCATGGGAGCCAGTGGTGGAACTCTCAGTCTGAGCCAAAGGCCTAAGAACTGAGGAGGGTACGAGGGCACACTGGCATAAGGTCTGGAGTCTGAAGGCCTGAGAACCTGGAGCTCTGATGTCTAGGGACAGGAGAAAATGGATGTACCAACTCCAGAAGAGAGAGTAAACTCACCCTTCCTCCACCCTTTTGTTTTATCAGGGCCCTCAATGAATTGGAAGATGCCAGCCCACATTGGTGAGGGCTGATCATCTTTATTCAGTTTACTGACTCAAATGCTAATCTCTTCCAGAAACACCTTCGTAGACACTCCCAGAAATAACATTTTACCAGCTATCTGGCTATCCCTTAACCCACTCAAGTTGATACATGAAATGAACCATCACGATCAGTACAAAATGCCCCTTTTTGGCCATGGTAAGATAGCCTGTCCTGCAGTCTGTTTCCTCTAATACTAAGATAGCTCTCTATACTTACTGCTTGAGTGACTGTCTTTTTCTGTCATTTTACTTTTGACCTGTGCTTTCATATTTAAAGTATATATTTTTAGATAATATTTAGTTGGGCCTTGCATTTTTATCCAATCTGTCAATCTATGCTTTTTAATTGGTGTGCTCATTTCATTTTTAAATTTACCATCTTGCAAAATTTTATATTTATCCATCTGTTCTTTGTTTCTTGTTTTCTCTTTTTCTAAGTTCATTGGTATTGACTATTTTAGCATATTATCTCCTCTATTGACTCATTAGCTATACCTCTCTGTTTATTAGCTATACCTCTCAATTTTTAGTGGTTGCTCTAGGATTTCTAATATGTCTAACTTATCACAGTCTAAGTATTATACCGCTTACATATAATGTAAGAACCTTCCAGCAGTATACCTTGCCCTGTCTGACCTTTGTGTCACTATTTCTACATATGATACGTGTACGTGTTTGTGATATATGTACTTGTGATATAACACAATTCACTGTTAGCCTTTCTGGTTTAATAAGTGAATTTTTTTCAAAAATTAAAAGTGAGAAAACAGTCTTCTATATTTTTCATGTGTTTACCATTTCCAATTCTCCTTGTTCCTTTAGATGGATATAAATTCGCATCTAAAATCATATGCATGTCAATGAATTCACTCCCTTTTTTGTCTTTTTTGAGAAGTCCTGGGCCGGCCCGGTGGCGCACTGGAGAGTGCGCCGCTTGGGAGTGTGGTGGCGCTCCCGCCGAAGTCCTGGGCCGGCCCGGTGGCGCACTGGAGAGTGCGCCGCTTGGGAGTGTGGCGGCGCTCCCGTCGCGATCCCGTTGCCGGTCAGTAAAAAAAAAAGACAAAAAGGAATAAAAAAAAAAAAAGAAAAGAAAAGAAAAGAAAAGTCCTTTCTTTTTTCCTTCATTTTTGAAGAATACAAGGATATTCGCGATCCCGTTGCCGGTCAGTAAAAAAAAAAGACAAAAAGGAATAAAAAAAAAAAAAAGAAAAGAAAAGAAAAGTCCTTTCTTTTTTCCTTCATTTTTGAAGAATACAAGGATATTTTCATTGATTTTAGTATTCTAGGTTTAGTGGGGTTTTTTTTTCATTATTTCAACATTTTATAGATGTTCTTCCATTATCTTATGTCTTGCCTTGTTTATGATGATAAGTCAATGGAATTATTAAATATATTTTCCTGTATGTAATGGACTTCTCTTCCTAAATGATTTTTTTAAGATTTTTATCGTTGTAGCTGGTTTTCAGTATTTTTATTATGAACTTCCTTAGCAAGATTTTCTTTGTATTTATCCCGAGTGAATTTTATTGAGTTTCTTAGTTCTATGGGCTTATATTTTTTCATTAGATTTGGTAAATTTTAGCTATCACTTTTGTACATACTATTTCTGCCCACCCCTCATTCCCCTTCTACCGGTCCAACTGCAATGTGTTCAATGGCTTGATATTTTCCGACAGATCACTAAAGGTCTGTTTAGTTATATTATTTACATTTTAGCATTTTTTCTGTGTTTCAGTTTGCATAGTTTTACCTCCCTGTCTTCAGTTTTCATTCTTTGTTTTGTTTTTTGCTTCTGTTGTGGTTGATTTGCACTGAAGCCCATTCGGTGAAATTTTCATCACAAATATTGTATTTTTTAGTTCTAGAAGTTTTTTTAGGTAATTTTTCATAGATTCCATTTCTCTCCTCATTATGTTTATGTTTACCTTTTAGTCCCTGAACATATTTTTAATAGACTTTTTAAAGTCCTTGACTAATAATACCATCATTCTTATAATTATAATTCTTAGCTATTTGTATTAACTGGATTTCATTTAGTTATGGGTCATATTTTCCATCTTCTTTGCACATCTAGTAATTTTTCTTTGATGCTGAGCATTAGTAATGCTATGATGTTGAATGTCTAGATTTTATTGTCTTCCTTTAAAAAATATTGGGCTTTATTCTGGTAGCAGTTAATTTATTCACTAATAATCTTGTTCCTTTTAAGAATTGTTTTCAAGCTTTGCTTGGTTGGGTCTAGATTAGCCATCAGTCTATGGCTAATTTAGCTCTGCAGCTAATTTAGCCTTGAGGCATGGCCTTTCTGGGGTCTCTACTCAATGTTCCAGGTTAAGAATCTCCCATTTGGGGGTAGTGCTTGTAGTTGTTAAATGTACACCTCCCCAGTATTTTAGGCTCACTGATAGTCATTCTTTGCCAGGCCTGTAGAATCTCACACTGCACACGTGCATCTTAGTATTCAGCCAAAGACTCAAAAGGACTTCTATTGAAGATTTAACAAATTCTTTCTCTGCTCTCTCCTCTCATATCTGCTTCCAAATTACAGCTGCCTTAGACTCCCTGAAATCCCCTCTGTCTCCTCAGCTATACAAGACTGTCATGTTTTTCTTGGATGCCTTTTCCTACTCCAGGGTCCATCAAATATCTTCGAATTGAAAGAACAGTTATAATGCTTTGCTTGTTTGTTTCTCTTCTCTCTGGGATTACAATTCTGTATTGTTTGTTGTTAGATATCAAAAAATAAGGGTTTCTTTCTTACATTTTATCTAGTTTTCTAGTTATTTACAGTGAAAAGGCTAGTCTGGTACCAGTTACCTCACCATGGTCAGAAACAAGTCAGAAAGGTATTTTTTCAACTCCACTTCTGTTAACATACACTTCTAATTTTGTCATAAGGGAGCTCGCAAATTTTTCAGTGACTACAAGAATTAATTACACTATATCATATGAGATATCACAATACCCTGGAAACTTTAGTTTTATAGCTCTCCTCCTAAAACACTTTCCTAAGGTGTCAGTATGTATGGAAATTTGTTTGGTTTGATTTGGAAATTTTTTCTTTTTCAATTATGTACACAAATATCTGAACTTCAAGGATATGACTAACATTGATAAGGCTAATCAGTACTATACTCATTAAGAGTAAAAATAAATGTATTAATACCAGATTCTGATAATCTGAGCTGCGAGATCTTTGTAATACTGAGTACACTTTCCTCGTCAATCCCTACCAGAACCCCATAAGCAGAAAGATACAATTAAGTAATTTTACAAATGCTGTTGACTGATTTTCAGCCTTTCCTCTATTTCCCCATCCCTCCCGGTCTCCTTCTCTTGCCAAAGACTATTGTGACTACTTTGTTCCACTGTCTTTAATTCAACCCCCAAATATTCATGATGTTTGGTATTACCACTATTTTTATTCATTTATTCACTCAATAAATATTTACAAATCACTTATGATTTTCTAAGTAGTTTGATAGATTCTAGGGGTGAAGTAGACATGTTCCTTACCCCAGTGGAAATCAAAAGTCTAATGGGAAGAGAATCATTTATCAAATAATTATATAAATATATAACTATAAAAATGTGCACTTTAAAGAAAAGGGACGACGTACTCTGAGGCTATATCACTGAGTGTGTCAGTTTAGGTTCTCCAGGATCAAATGCCAAGATAGAGTTTAAAGTGTTACAAGATTTACTACGGAAACTGCCTATGGAGGAAGATAGAGAAAACTGGAGTTGGAAGAGCTGCAGACAATCTAGGCCAGGTTAGTGGGGAGCCTCAGAGTGCAGGTCTGAGAAAGTCTAGGCCGGGTTTGTGGGGAACCCCAAAGCAAAGATTGCCTTCTAGAGGAATCCTCTGTTGATAAGAAATAGCCAGATCTTCTAGCCATCCTGTACTCAGTCACTCCTCATAGTACTTTTCCCTTAAAGAAGAATCTGAGCAGTGTGCTCCCATAGCTGCCATGCAGAGCAATCAGACCTAAGCTAGGAGTTGAGAATGGCTTCTCTAGGACACATAAAAAATAATGTTTAGATGAATGCTTTACCATCTCTTACATGCCACAATGGAAAGACTAGATATTCAGGTCACATAATAAGAATACTTCTTAAACCAGTTGTTAGGACAAGAGCCACTTCACTGTATTTTTGTTGTAGACCCTGGATTTCAAGCACTTTGTGCTTTTGATATATCTTCCTTCAAAGTAATGAATTCCACCATAGTCGAGATATAGAAACAACCTAAATGTCCATCAGTGGGTGTTGTATATATACAATGAAATACTACTCAGCCATTAAAAAAGAATGAAATCCTGTCATTTGTGGCAACATGGGTGAATCTGGAGAATATTAAAATATGTCAGCTACAGAAAGACAAATACCACATGTTCTTACTCATATGTGGAGTAAAAAATTGGTCTTGTAGAAGTAGAGAGTAGAATAGCGGTTACCAGAGGATGGAGAAAGGAGAGGGGAGGGACACAGTGGTGAGACATTGGTCAACAAGTACAAAAACACGGGAAGAGAGAAGAATAAGTTCTGTTGTTCAATTGCACGGTAGGATGACTAGAGTTAACAATATTGAATTGTTTAATTCAAAATAGCTAGAAGAGAGGTTTTTGAATGTTCTCATCACAAAGAAATAATAAATGTTTGAGATGATGGATGTGCTAATTGCCCAGATTTGCTCATTACACAATGAATACATGTATTGAAATCTTGCATTGTGCTCCATAAATATGTATGGTTATTGTGTGTCTATCATAAATAAAAAATCTTTAAAATTTTTAAAAAGTAATGAATATATCAACAAGCAAAGTAACAACTTTGGCCAGCATTAGATCTTACTTCACCAGGTTTTGTAGTTTTATCCTTTCAGTTGTTGTGAAAGCTAAAATATTACTTCTCTCCCACTTCCATGTTGGTGGTAGATATTTTATGTATACATTTCACTCCAAAAATACTCATTGGGTATCTAAAATATTACAGGCATAATCTTATGAACTTTCTCTTTGTTTTGGTTGATAGAACAATACCAAGTAATAATTTACTCTGAATCTTTTTTATTTTAATTTGCTTTCCTTGACCTCAGCAGATCATAGCTTTATCTTCAAACAGCTACTGTTGTGAGTAGCTTTGATTGTTGAACAGCAGTTATTTAAATATTTATGGTCAATCTGTTCCAAAACAATATTGAAAGCAGCAGTGCACAGTTTAAGAAATACATAAAAATCAATGAGGCAAATTTATGTATCAGAAGATCTACATTTCTAACTAAGCGCCAGATTTTCCATTTATAATTTTTGCAAATGAAACACTTTGGGTAGTCATAAATACTGGCCTCTATGAACCTTCATCTGTGAATTATGATCTTGCAGTAATAAAGAGAGAGCAGTCTTTGATTTGTAGGCTGAACTATACAAAGCAAGAACTCAGTGCTAATGCTTTTGATCATTCTAATTTATTTTAACTGGCCAAGAGGGAGATGATAAAAAGTCTTTTATAACACCATCACCTTCTGTTGTGAGTGTGCCTAGTGTCTGTCTTGACACATTTTCTCCACAGTAGCTGTACCTAGCATTGTGTCTGGCACCAGGAGGACATGACTGAATATTTGTTTACAAATCTGGTAGTCTAGAGCCAGCATGGAGCACTGCCTAGCACAACCCACAACCCTGGTTCTCCTGCAAGGAGTCCCATGACAAATGAAGCTAATACAACACCAACTCTCATACTCTGTTCCTCTCCAAATAATTTAGTGAACTGTGCTGTTCCTTGTTCATCATCATTTCAACATTTACTGTATGTTTCTAGATACATGGAGTTTCCTATTTAGAAAGGACCTTAGAGATAATATTTTAATATTGTAATATTATAATAATATTTTTAATCCAGGGATGAGAAATATTTATTTCATTTGCTAAGCTCAATAGCTATTTCCAAAAAAATGATGTCTTCTAAAGGGAGGTGAGGGTATGAGTCCTGGGTGTTGACCTTGCAAACTGAATTCAACTACGACCCTGACAGATGGCCATCACCCTCAGCTTGAACACTTCCAAGACAGGAAAACACTGCCTTCTGAAGTGGCTCCTGTCATGACTAGATGATGGAAAGCCATTGTATACAATTAGCTGAAATCTGTGATTTTGCAGCTTCTACCCTTTGATTTGAGTTCTGCCTTTCAAAGTCACACAAAATAAATTTACTCTTTCTTATTGTATGTGATAGCACTTTATATATCTGAACACAATTTTTCTGCACTCCCCTTTCTTTTTGTGAGCCTCCAGTTTTTTAGTGTCTTTGACATTCTTATCTTTGATGCCTAAAGCTTTCTGTCAGAAGTGTGCCTGTGTGGGCTCATGTGCATGCCCTAGAATGTAATTCATCTGGGCCTGGAAGACTTCCCCGTGTGCAAGACTATGCTGTGCTCTCTTTCCTATCTTTAAGTTATCTTGGGCTTCAGTTGCCTCTTAAGAATATTGGCTCTACTTTTCCAGTTTGAAAATCCCTCTCCTTGATAGGATAGGTAAGCAATGGAAATGCCGGATGCTTCTCCTCCACTGTCCTTTGGTTAACATGACATCATCTTTTCCAAACAGCAGGCTTAACCCCATCTTGTTTCTTCTTGCTCTAAAGCTAATTTAAAATGCTTTTTTGCCAAGTCTGAGAAACACTTTTTAGTTCCTAGCTTACTTTACATTGCAGCTGCATTTGATACTGTTGACTAATCCCTCCTTCCTGAAATTCTCCCTTCGCTTCAATAAATTCATTTTCATTTGATTTTTCTTCTCTTTCTCTGTACATTCTCATATGCTTTCTCTGTGGACTCTTCCTCCTCTGTTTTAAATGCTGTGTTCACCAGAATTCTGGTCTCTACACAGACTTTGTATTTGAGTGAATTTACACACTCCCGTGGTTTTAACCACCCTGTATTCTGAGGATGCCACATGTTCTCTCCGGTGTGGATCTCTCCCCTAAAGTTAAGCCTCTGGGTACTGATGCTCCACGGTGACTAAAACTGGACTCACCGTCTCCGTCCCACACGCCCCTACTGTACTCTGCTCCTGCTTTGCAGCTGTGTCCTAGCTCAGTGGTCAGCATCACCTTCTGCCCAGTCATCCAAATAGACACCCAGGTTCCTCCTTCCTCCAGTCCAGTTCATACACCAGTCACCAGATCCTGCTGCTTTTATTGGCCACAGTTCTCGACTCCGTCCCCTCTTGTATTACCTTACCTCTCTGGTTGAGGCATTCCATTGCTCTAGCTTGGAGTTTTTCTGTAGCCTCCTGACCTGGTTTTTCTGTTTGTTATTTTGTTTGTTTTTGCCTTTATCCCTATATTCCTCAGGTTTAGCCTCTACCCTGCAGCCGGAGTAATCTGTCCAAAACATAATCTGATCCTGTCCCTTCCCCACTTAAAATCCTTCAAGTTTCCCCTTTACCTGCAAAATAAATCTCCAGAGCATGGTATTTAGGATATTCCATGACTTGGCCCACAACTCTCTCCAATTTTATATTTTCCCACTCCTTGCTCTGGAACAGAAGCTGTAATCATGCCAAAATTCTTGTCACATCCAGCATGTATCATGCTATCTCAGGCCTTGTTGCCTTTGTGTATCACATGGTTTCTGCCTAGATAGAATGCTCATTTTGTTTACTATCTTTTGACTAATTTTCACTTATTGCTAATAGTTTAGCTAAGCTGTGATCTCCTCTAGGAAATATTTCCCAAATGACACAAAAGGACGGAATATGCTGCCTCTGTGTTCCCTTAGCTTAGCTCTGTGTTTCTTGGGCTTGCTTATATTCTTACCATGTATATCAACTCTACAATTATCTGTATATCTCTTCAGTGGCAAAGACCGCATCTTTCTGAACTTTATTTTTATTGTTTTCTTCCTTGCCTTGATGTTTTCTCAGTCTTATTTATTAAAAGCTTAGGTTGCTATTTTCTTAATGAGTTATTTTTGTACACTGGGAAATAAGAAATCCTAATGCTAGTGAACTTCAAATGCTATGATAACAGCATCTGAGAACTAAAACAGAGTCATATGGGAATGAATATACCTGCTAGAAGATGACTGTTGGGAAAAAAAAATGCCATCATCCTCTTTAGCAAGTATCTTTGATTTCACTTAGAGGACAAAGTCATGATCCTGATTCTAAATTTACTCAGCAAGTATTTACTGAGTACCTACTTGTGTGTAGAGATGAATAAGGCATTTATTCTGTTTTCAAGAAACTTACTGTTTAGCAGGAAAATAACAGAATTGTATTTCAAAGAAGAAATGATGATGGTGATGATAGTGATAATGGCTAACATTTATTGGGAAAATCAAACATTTCCATTATCTCATTTGCCCTCATCGTCATACTGTAAGCAAGCTATTACTATCCTCATCTTATGTTGAAAGAACCAAGACTCAGAGAGTTCAGAAACATGGTCGAGGTCACACCCTAGAGGTGTGTGACTTTATGTTTAACCCTGTGCTGTGCTCTCTGCAATACAGTGATGTGTTATGAGAGACAGTCCTCCAACAGTAAGACTCAGAGAAGAGAGAGACAGATGGCTTCCTGCTGGAGGAGTCAGAGAAGGCTCCACCAAGGAGATGGCATTTGATCTAGGCATTGAAATATGGCCAAAATTTGGACCTCCAGAGAGGCAAGGAAAGGTCATTCCAGGCAGAGGAAAGAGCTTACATATAAATATGGAGGTAGCAAAGTGTATAGCACACACAGTGCAAACCAAGGGAGATCAGTTCAGATGAAGCAAAAGAATAGTGAGAGAGAAATTGAAACATAGGAGGAGGTTCATGTCATTCCCGCTGAGCCCTGTGAGCTTCCTTCTGGAGTCAGAAAAAGTCAACGAGAATTTTAGAACAGGGCAATGATATAAGATTAATCCACCACAGCCTGTAAAATTGGAGGAAGGAAGGTCTGGAGATGATAATCACTTATTTGACGTTTTTTAAGCACTTTCTGCATGTCAGATACTGTTATCATTTGACGTTTATTAAGCACCTTCTGCGTGTCATATACTGTTACATGTACTGGGCAGCATCAGTGAACAAAACAGACAACAGGAAATCTCTGCCCTCATGTTCTACTGGTTGGAGGAGACAGGTGACAATTAACAAGTTAACTATATTTATATAGAGAGAGAGTTGTATAGTTACATATATATGTAGCTTATTTGTTAATATTTATATAAATTACTTGTTATATACATGGTGATATATATGGTATGTCAGAAGGTGATAATTTTTACAGACAAAAGTTAAGCAATGGAAGAGGCCGTAAAGCTCTTAGGTATCTACAATTTTAAATGGGGCAGTAGCGAAGATCTTACTGAGAAGGCGACATATACACAAAGACATGAAGTAAGAAAATGAGCCATGAAAATCTGGGATCAGAGCATTTCAGGCACAAGGAAGAACAAAACCAAAGGCCAGGAGTGTGCCTGTCATATTTAAAATACAATAAAGAGGCTGGTTGGAGTGGACTGAGGAAGGGGCAGCCAAAGGAATGGCATCCCGAGAGGGTACGGAAGGGAGTATCGCAAGGGCTCTCGCTCCGGCTCTGAGTGAAAGGGGCAGCCACTGCAGGGTTTTGAGCAGTGAAGTGACTGGTCTGACTCATGTTTCTGAAGGACAACGCTGGCTTCTGAGTGGAGAATATCTGAACTGGGACAAGAGCAATAGCAAAGAGTCTAGCTGAGAGGTCACTGCATTTGTGGAGGATGGTGGCTTAGTCCAGGGTGGCTTAGTCCAGGTCAGTAGTGGTCAGATGTGAAAACAAGCCAGATGTGGAGTAAGTATGAGAGAGACAGAAGAGTCTAGATGACTCCAAATAGTTCATGTACTTAGTAGTAACTTATTCATTTTTCCGTATTGCTGGGTTTGTGTTTGTGCACGTGTGCTTTATATATACTGCATTGACAGCCCTTTTATATCAGGCTACAAAAATTGGAATTTCTTGGGCTGGCCCGGTGGTACACTGCTATAGTGCGCCACTTGGGAAGCGCGGTGGCGCTCCCGCCGAGGGTTCGGATCCCACATGCAGACCGGCCGCTCACTGGCTGAGCGAGGCGCGGGAGCAACACCGAGGGTTGCGATCCCGTGGCCGGTCCCGGTCCGGTACGGGCGCGACACTGAGGGTTGCGATCCATTGCCGGTCACGAAAAAAGACAAAAAGGAAAAAAAATTTTTTAAAAAAATAAACTTATACATACACTTATATTCTAAACTCCTATTAAATCTTACTTATACTTATATTTAACAATTTAATGTTTTGTGTTTTATATTAATTATTCTAATTTTTAATCAAAATCACAATGTCTATAACATGATTTTTTGTAATGAAACTTAACTATAATGTCCTATTATATTTTGTATTACTTTTAAAAACAACTACGCTTTAAACTAATCTAAACAAAATCTGTTAATATCAAAACCTTTTTATGTATCTCTACTATTTTACCTATCGATCTCTATAACAAAATTTTTTGTTTCCTTGCCAAATGACTCTGGGAACAGTACAAGGAACAAAGTGAAAAATTAAATGATCCTACTCAAGCTAACAAAAACACACTATATCATTCTTATTATTACTAAGGAAACAACATGTTCTTGTTAAATCAAGTGAAACTGTGGGAATGGGGAAAAAGCAAAAAATATGTAAGTGGTTAAGATCAATTAGTTGTAAACACCACTGCACTCAGACCTACCGACTCCCTGGGAGATGTGGATAAAATTCCAACACAACAACTTCATTCCACACTTACAAGAGCATGACCACAGCCAGAATGGGTCAATGCACACATCACTAATAGGAAAGATCAATAACAAAATTAAATTGAGCCAACCCATACCAGGAACAAACATCAAAAACACCTTTAGTACTGACAATGCCCTTTAAATAAACCAATTAATTCTGATACATATTTAACATGTCCTTTGAGAAACTCCAGGGTGCTTGGAATCTCTCAAAGTCATACCAAGCCAAAAGGTTAGGCCTTCTAATTCTGGGAAGCCTTGTCAAGTAACCAAAGGTGAACAAACAGGAAATTCCACGGAGCCAGCCATGCCACATATATGGGACCCCCTTGCAGCCTACTGACTCCCATGCCATTCCCTGTAGCAAGATGGCTCTCAACACTCCATCGTGTATATATACCACATTTTCCTTATTTAGTCATTTGTAGATAGACATTTAGGTTGGTTCCAACTCTTAGCTATTTTAAGCAGAACTGTGATATCCCTTTGACATAATGATTTCCATTACTTTGGATATATACCCAATGGTGAGATTGCTGGATCGTATGGCAGTTCTATCTGTAGTTGTTTGAGGAACCTCCATACTGTTTTCAATAATGAGTGCACTAATTTATAGTCCCACTGACACTGTAGGAGGGTTTTCCTTTCTCCACATCTTTGCCAGCATTTATTATTCTCTGTCTTTTTGATAATAGCCAGTCTAACTTGGGTGAGATAATATCTCAGTGTGGTTTTGATTTGCATTTCCCTGACGCTGAGTGATGTTGAGCATTTTTTTCATGTATCTGTTGGCCATTTGTATATCTTCCTTTGAGAAATGCCTATTAAGCTCTTTGCCCATTTTTTAATCAGGTAACTTTACTTTTTTTATTTTTATTTTTTAAAATTTTTGTTTAGTCAAAATTGATTATACATACTTTCGGGTTTCAATATTGAGATATGTTGATCAAATCAATATTATTAGCATATATTGTAACAAATTGTAATTATTCTTTATGTCCCTTGTCCAATCTCTCCCCCTCCCTTTTCCCCCTCTAATTACCCTAGATTTCTTCTCTTCTCCTGAAAGAATAATGGTTACTCTGTTGATTTGTTGCCTACACAATCTGTCCAATGCTGAGAGATGTGATCAGGTCCCCCAATATTATCGTAGAGCAAATGCATCTTCTGTCACTCTGAAATGGGCTTTGTGGAGAGAGACATCCTCTTCTTTTCCTTATCTCTGCTGGTGACTCTCCTTGTGTCAATGCACTCCAGTGGTTGGCGGACCATCTGCATGGTGGTTGTGGCATCTAGCCACTTTTGCAGCAGCCATGGTTATTGTGGTGGCTGTGGTGGGCCACCCACCTAGAGGTGATGTTTTTGTCATGCTCATTTGTGGGAGGGAGTTCTGGTCCCCTTCTCCATGCCTAAGGTCCCCACGTGACCCCAAGGTACTGGCATGGTGCCTGTTTGTTGGAGCAGGTTCTGATCCCCAGCTCCATACCTCAGGTCCCTGGGTGGGCCATAAGGTGCTGGTGCAGTGTGCCTGGCTGTGGGCAGGGGGCCCGGCCCCCTTCTCCATGAGACCTGAGGCACTGGTGCAGTGGGCCTGGTTGTGGGAAGGGTGTTCAGTCTCCAGATCTATGCCTCAGTACTCCAGGTGGGCCCCGAGGCACTGGCACAGTATGCCTTGTTGTGGAAGGTGGGTCCAGTCCCCTTCTCCATGCTTTGGGTACTGAGGCAGGCCCCAAGGTGCTGGCATGGTGTGCCTGGTTGTGGGAGTAGGGTCCAGTCCCCTTCTCCAT
Organism: Galeopterus variegatus; assembly: GCF_000696425.1. Taxonomy (NCBI): domain Eukaryota; kingdom Metazoa; phylum Chordata; class Mammalia; order Dermoptera; family Cynocephalidae; genus Galeopterus; species Galeopterus variegatus. The sequence continues at coordinate 27,671 of NW_007735906.1, forward strand.
GCCTGGGGTCCCTGGGAAGTCCTCCAGGTGCTGGCACAGTGTGCCTGGTTGTGGGAGGGGTGTCTGGTTCCTGGCTCTATGCCCCATGCCCCCAGGCAGGCCCCAAGGCACTGGCAGTATGTCTGGATGTGGGAGTGCAGTCTGGTCCCTGGCTCTAAGCCTCATGTTTCTGGGCAGGTCCAGAGGCGCTGGTGGTGTGAGTGGTTGTGGGTGGTGGTCTGGTCCCTAGCTCCAGCCTCATGTCTCCTGTGGTCCCCAATGCACTAGTAGTGTGCCTGGGCAGGAAGTAATTTTTGTACTTTGCTTACTTCTAAAATAGGGACCCTCCTATGGGAACCAGTTCTTGATCTGTGAGGTTGAGCTAAATTACTGCTTTACTGCTGTTTCCCTAGGGAATGCTTTTTGTTCAGCTCAGGGCTTAATGGTTGACCTTATAGGTACTTCCGGCTCTCCAGGTACCTGGTGGATCTGGGTTGTGTAGAAACTCTGATCTGGGTCTGAGTTTTTCATCAAACTGCACCACATGCAATTCTGCATTCCCAACCAGTCTCCTCTGAGTGGTCCTGCACTGATTGGGGGGCGGGTCAGCTGTCCTTGCTATGTCACAGTGTTCTCCCAGTGGGCCTATCTCCCCCACTGTCCATGCTCCAAGCACTTCCCATGGGACAGGCCCTGCACTGGTCCCTTGCGATGACTCACCACCCTCTTAATGGCTCCACTTTTTCAGCTGTTCTGGCTCCTTGCTCCTGCATGAGTCCATGGGAGCCCTATTAGTGGTCTTGCTGTCCTGGGGGCCACCAAGGCTCTCTTCTTGCCTGTCACCTCCAAGTAACTCCATCTGAAGAGGACAGCTGCAGCTTCTGCTGGGTCCTGTTCCATGGGCTCGGCAGCTTGAGCTTTAATGCAGCCATGGCCTGAAATGCTCTGAGAAATTTTTTCTTTCTCTCATTGTGGTTTTTCTCACCTTCATGAACTCTGTAGGTCTCTCCTCCTCTTCCCCTGAGCTCCAGTGGCCCCTTATAACTACATTTTTATAGTTATAAGTTGGTTGATTGGTGTGAGAGAGTGACCCTGGGAACAGTCTATTCTGAGATCTTGACTGGAAGGCTTTTTAAAAAAAATTTTTTTGGCTTAAGTTGTTTGAGTTCCTTGTATATTATGGATATTAATGTCTTGGCACATGCATAGTTTGCAAATATTTTCTCCCATTCTGTAGGTTGTCTTTTCACCTTGTTAATTTTTCTTTATCTGTGCAGAAGCTTCTTAATTTGATATAATCTCATTCGTTTATATTTTTTCTCTTGTTGCCTGTGCTTTTTATGTATTATTCATAGAGTCTTTGCTCAGTCCTACTTTCTGAAATGTTTCACCTATGTTTTCTTTCAGGTGTTTCATAGTTTCAAGTCTTATATTTAAGTCTCTAATCCATTTTGAGTTGATGTTGGTATATGACGAGAGATATGGGTCTAGTTTCATTCTACTACATATGGATGTCCAGTTTTCCAAGCATCATTTATTGAAGAAGCAGTCTTTTCCCCAATGTATGCTCTTTGTTCCTTTGTCAAAGATCAGTTGGCTATATGTATGTGGATTGATTTGTGGGTTCTCTATTCTGTTCCATTGGTCCATGTGTCTGTTTTTATGCCAGTTCCATGTTGTTTTGGTAACTATAGCTTTTTAGCATATTTTGAAGTCAGGTA
>NW_007735906.1:29555-30140 GCF_000696425.1 Galeopterus variegatus
TTATAAAACAAACTCTATTAGAACTAAAAAAGGAAATAGACACTAATACTATAATAGCAGGAGACCTGAACACCCCACTGTCAATATTGGACAGATCAACTTGACAAAGAATTAGTGGAGAAACACAAGATCTTAACAATACTTTAGACCAATTGGACTTGGCAGATATCTACAGAATATTCCAAGATCAATTGGTCTAAAGTATTGTTAAGATCTTGTGTTTCACTGGCAATTCTTTGCCTAGTTGATCTGTCCAATCTTGACAGTGGGGTGTTCAGGTCCCCTGCTATTATAGTATTAGTGTCTATTTCCTTTTTTAGTTCTAATAGAGTTTGTTTTATAAATCTGGATACTCCAACATTGGGTGCGTGCATATTTATGATTGTTATGTCTTCTTGATGCATCAGTCCTTTTATCATTATGTAGTGACCCTCATTGTCTCTTTTTATGGATTTTAGTTTAAAGTCTATTTTGTCTGATATGAGTATAGCTACTCCAGGTCATGGTATCATCCCATTCCTTTGTAGCCTTTAGGGTTTGTGCTGAGAAGTCTGACATTAACCTGATTGGAGCTCCCTTATAGGT
>NW_007735906.1:30396-31612 GCF_000696425.1 Galeopterus variegatus
AAAAAACTTCAGGAGTGCACCCCCATATGACCATCCCTACAAGAAATCCTCAAGGGAGTCCTGCATCTGGAATCCGAAAAACAATAATAACTACCATGGGTACACAAGAAAGGACAAAACCCATTGGTAGAACAAAAATTTGAAAGGGAATGAAACTTTATTTTACCACTGCAAAAAAAAAACAACAAACACTGAAGATTTTTTGTTTTAAAGGATGTTAGGATTGAGCATGCTTACAAACTGAGGGAGCCTATTCCATAGAAAGAGAGAGAGGATGAAAAATACTATAGAAAAAAAAAATTGGTTGAATTAAGTCCTAGAAGGATGAACTTGACATAGAAAATAGGGGAACTTTTCTTCCTTTGGAACTAGGAGAAAGGGAAGGAGAGAAGGTAGGGTGAGGTAAAACAATATGTTTACAAGTGAAGAGAAGCAAGAGCATTCCCCCTGTGTTCCTGAGAAGTAGAGATTAAGGCTTTGTGACAATGATGAAATGGGGCTGGGGTTAGGGTGAGTAAGGAGACAGTAGCATATGCAACAGCTGACGGGAAAATGTCCCAGAAACTTGATATTTGGTGGATTGAAAGTTGCTGAACCACACTGAGGGCGTCAGGTGGTATAAATTTGTGGTGGAACAAATGAGAGTGACAGAAAAGCTTTGGAGCTCAAAGTAGAAAGTCTCAGGTGTCAGGTGTGGCTGCCGTTGATGACACAGAATCCTAATCCTCCAGAGGGAGGGCATAAATGTCACATACATTTTTTTAAACCTTGTCTCACACTGAAGTTTCCCCATCTCATTCTGCCAGTTACTGAAGTTATCATCATTTTGAGTTTGTCTATTTTTGTCATCTCAGAAAATTCCATTGAGCAGCAAACTAGCCTTAAGGAGTATTTCCAGGGCAATTAGGTTCCTTGCTAAGAATGGGTCACAGTCACTTCCTCAATGTTGTCATAATATTTGCAAGTAATTGTGCTTGGGTGATCCAAGGTGTGTCACTTCACAGTGAGGAAGTTCTAAAACTACAGGATCTTTGAGTATAAATGAAACTCTTCCTAAATTAAAGCTAGATATATTTCCAATTTACATTATAATTTTGTCACTCTTCTTTATCACTCTCTTTGTTTATTTCCTTCCCTCTTCTGCCACCCCCAGCCTCAAATGTACGAGGGATTTCACCTTGATGCTTTCATGAATGGTTCAGAAGAAATATAAGAA
>NW_007735906.1:32832-33853 GCF_000696425.1 Galeopterus variegatus
AGATTAGGAAACACATAAAAGTCAGAAAGAGCCATACCAGGACTGTAAGGTGGATGCCTAATGATCTCCCATTAAAACTCTCACAAAATTTCCCTTGTTGGATGAAAGGAATGAGCAGGATCATTGTTGTGGTGGAGAAGGACTCTCTGGTGAAGTTTTCCTCAGTGATTTTCTGCTAATGCTTTGACTAACTTTTCTCTGAACACTCATAATAAGACAATGTTATTGTTCTTTGGCCTTTCAGAAAGTCAAAAAGCAAAATCCCTAAAACTGTGGCCATGACCTTTGCTCTTGGCCAGTCTGCTTGTGCTCTGACTGGACCACTTCCACCTCTCGGTAGCCATGGCTTTGATCGTGCTTTGTCTTCAGGATCCTCCTGGTAAAGCCATGTTTCATCTCCTATTACAATTATTCAAAGAAATGCTTCAGGACCTTGAACCCACTTGTGTAAAATTTCCGTTGAAAGCTCTGCTCTTGTCTGCAGCTGATCTGGGCACAGCAGTTTCGACACCCATCTAGCAGAAAGTCTGCCCAACTGTAATTTTTCAGTTAGAGTTGCGTAAGCTGAACCTATTGAGATGTCTATGGTGTAGGCTATTGTTTCTGCTGCTAATTGCTGGTTCTCTTCAACTGGGGATGAAAAAGATTAACTTTTTCCTCACAAATTGATATAGATGGTCTGACGCTGAAGGTTTCACCTTCAACATTGTCTCATCCCTTCTTAAAATGAGTTACCTATTTGTAAACTGCTGATTTCTTTGGAGCATTGTCCCCATAAACTTTTCCCAAAGTATCAATGATTTCACCATTTTTCCTCCTAAGCTTCAGCATAAATTTGATACTTGTTCTTGCTTCAATTTGAGCAAAATTCTTTTTGCTCTGATAGGGTCTCTTTTCAAACTGACATCTTATCTTTCTTGGTGCCCCAAACTAGGTCCTATTTGGACAAGTTATAACAAGTTAGCACAAGTTCATTTTTATGCAACTTTCTTTTTTGCTGTTTATCCATAGTATTTTTTTT